>NC_068449.1:17409049-17624049 GCF_023373465.1 Oncorhynchus keta
ATAATCACTCAATTGTCTACTATATCGTGTAACAGTGTGATCTGAAATCTGTGCAATTAGGACAGATAAGGGTCTTAATATGTGGGCACTCATCATGTCTGACAAACAAGCAGAGAATGAGGGGGTCTTAAAATAGCAGTTTGGGGTGTGCGAGTGTGTTGGGATTAGTCATCAATCCCAGTGTTAATGAGTGCAGTCACACCTCCTCAGGCCCAATGAGAGGCTCAATGAGAGGCTCAATGAGAGGCTCTACCAAACAGACAGGGTGATCCTTCTACCATCGTCAGTCAGAAGGTTGGAGCAGCTACAGTATTTATAGTTTGTTTGGAAAATCATGTTTTGTTATAACACGGTCATCATTTGTGATTCCTCTTGTAGGAGGTCACCGAAGTGAGGTTAATTTCATTTCAATAAGGGGAATAAAATATGATTGGTGGTGTCTTCAAAGATTAAATCCAAATCCCTAAAATAAGAACTATCCTCATTCAGAACCCTCTATTTCCACACAGAAGGATCTGCCCTATTCCTTCTGGGTCTTAATCATTCAAAGAAAGTCATGCCTTGCGGTTGTAACACTACCTGTCTGATCTAGCATGTGGTATCCCAGTAGTCTGTTCGTCTTCTTGTCTGGTCATCTGACACCATGAGGCTGAGGTTAGTTTTCTACCACAAATGTTTTCATTTGTCATTAAAATCCAGTTCAGAGCACCCACCCCAGGCTTGGTTAAAAACATGCCACTACTCCCTGACTGACTGGGGGCTCCAGTCAGATGTCACCAAATATCAGGGGTATTTGTCCTATCTGACCTCGTACTTCACATGCTTACAGTACAACACACAAGCAATTGAGAATGGGTTGTTATGAGTGTTATGGTTGACGTAATGTGACCACCCACCTGTTGGGGAAGCCACTGCTGGAGCGCCTGTCAGACACCTGTGAGTGACGGACACAAAGAACGAAGTTAACTCATTCACTACCCAGACAGCACTGGTCAACAGTTACTGGCCTTCTGAGTCACTTTCTCTGCATCTTCTGTTCTTGTGGGTTAGAGACTACACTAGTCTGTCTTGCCCATATCGTTGAAAGGCATTGGAGGCAAGACCTGCTCTACAGTCACTTAAAAATCCTTAAATGTTTTAAGAACATCTATGTGGCTAATTTAGAAGTTTTGATTTACTAAATGTGTTAAGTTGGACAAATCGCTGATTCGCCTCCAAAGCTTAACATGTAAAAAAGAAAAATAGAGAGCATGTCATTAAACACACCAACATTATTTCCTTCAAAGAAAATGGTGAAAAGAAATATACATACACATCTGTCAACATGCATAACATCTTTCCCTTTTCACATGAACATAATGCATGACTGTGGCTTTTGTTAGAAGTGAGCAAACAGTGCAGGGAGAAGCAAAGAGCAGGCTGTATTTTCCCCCACCACAAACATGCAGATTAGTTAAGGACCGCAGGTTGCCATAGCTAGGCAGGCTAGGGCAGGGCACTGAAGGTTAGAAGGAAGAGAGACTAAAACAAACAGACAGGGGGCACTCAGACAACCAGTATAATCATGCAGGGAAAAAGGTAGAGGGGGAGAAAGTAGTGAGATTAATGTAGAAATATGACAAAGTCAATGTTGTTCTTCTTGTCTAGTATTATGATTTTCAAAAGCCAAATTGGTCTGCCAGCTTTTTTGATCAAATGTAACAAATAAAATAAAGTGAGTCCCGAGTGCAATTCAGATGTAGGTGAAAAGGCATACAGAGGTTAAGAGTATATTTTAAGCAAGCTATCTTGACAGTACAATAAGACATATGCTTCACTCTCCTTAATTAGAACGTAGGGTCCATTTATGTTTGAAATAAGGCAGTTGCAGAAGCATGGCCAGCAGAGAGAGAGAGACAAGGTAACTTTAGCTTGACTATCCAGTTTCACCACATGCTTCAAAAAAACAGAAGTAGAGTTCATTCTCAAAAGGTCAAAGCAAATTAGGCCAGATCATAACAGCTTTAAATTCCCCTTCCAAGGTGAATAGCCACTGAAAGTAACAATGCTAACACCTTTCATGCAAATGGTTGGTGTGGAGATTTGACAGATCACCAACCTATAACAATTTGTTTAATCTAGTTCTTCAGTAAAAATAAATCAAATAAAGACAAAACAAATAAGAAATGGAATCAACTGGACCTTTAATAATATACTATCAAAATGTTACAAAAAAGGTACAATTGTGTTTGTTACATTTCTTGACATGTCGTGGTATTGAATAATACTGTCCGTTAAACTCTGGTGTTGTTACGCTTGTTATAAGCTATCCATAGTCTTACTAAAGCTATCTGTGCTGATTACAGAAGACTGCCTGGCCAGTGAATTCAGAGGCCTAACCTACCATCTTTGTTCCCAAGGCTGATTGTAGACAAGCAGCTGTTCGCATCCTTTGAGCAGGGTGATCACAGAGCAGTGTGTCTACAGAACAAGGCAGGACATGGGACTGTACAGAGGAGTGCATAGCCTTGAACCCAGAGATAATAATTGCTGGTGATGTTGAAACAGTATTGTCACCCGCCATGCAGCATCAATCTGTGACAGTAGAGAGTTCCAATATGCATAGCTTTTAAAAAGGTCACCATTGGAAGTGTAGTTTAACTGAATGGTAACAAGGGCCTGACATGTAAAGACAAACAGTAGAAATACAAGTACAATAGAAACCTGGAAACTCTTTTCTTTGTATCTCAAATAAATAAAAATTCAAATCTAAAACTCCCTGCAAAAGTGTTTGATTGTTTCTCAAAAATAGTGCTATACAGTGCATTCGGAAGGTATACAGACCCCTTGACAAGATTCTCTGTTCTGATGAAACCATGATTGAACTATTTTCCCTGAATGGCAAGCGTCACATCTGAAGGAATTCTGTCACCATCCCTACGGTGAAGCACGGTGGTGGCAGCATCATGCTGTGGGGATTTCTTTCAGCGTCGGGGACTGGGAGACTAGTCAGGATCGAGGGAAAGATGAACGGAGCAAAGTACAGAGAGGTCCTTAACAAAAGCCTGCTCTAGAGCGCGCAGGACCTCAGACTGGGATGAAGGTTCACCTAACAGGAAAACGACCCTAAGCACACAACAAAGACAACGCAGGAGTGGCTTCGGGACAAGTCTCTGAATGTTCTTGAGTAGCTCAGCCAGAGCCCGGACTTGAACCCAATCTAACATCTCTGGAGAGACCTGAAAATAGCTGTCCAGCAACTCTCTCCAGCCAACCTGACAGAGCTTGAGAGGATCTGCAGAGAAGAATGGGACAAAAAAATCCCCAAATACAGGTGTGCCAAGCTTATAGCGTCATACCCAAGAAGACTCGAGGCTGTAATCACTGTTAAAGGTGCTTCAACAAAGTACTGAGAAAGGGTCTGAATACTTATGTTATTTTTGTGTTGTTTTTGTTGCAACAATGTCAACACCTTTTTCTGCTTGGTCATTACGGGGTATTATGTGTAGATTGAGGAAAAAATGAATCCATTTTAGAATAAGGTTGTAACGTAACAAAATGTGGAAAAAGGGAAGGGGTCTGAATACTTTCCGAATGCACTAAGTAAAAACAAATATATTTTTAAAAGTTCCCATGAAGATACAAGGCTGATATGTCCCAAAACATTCCTCTTGTCCATTTGTAGACAGATAGACAGACATTTCCTTTTGGTAAAACATCTAGCTCCAAATATTATTGTTCTCATGCATGTCCTGGGTTTGGCAGCCAGCGCATTAAATATTCCTATATTTATCTGATTGTGTGGCTGAGATGGGATTGGTTGGTAGTCGGTGGAGTACTGGGATTGGTTGGTAGTCGGTAGGGGACTGGGATTGGTTAGGAGATGATGTATCAGAATGCAGTGAGTTAACTACTAAAGCAGTTTGGTTGTGGAGCAGTACAGTAGCAGTACAGTAGTAGTAACACCGGGAAGGCAGGGAAAAAGTGAGAGAAGGAGAGCCCACTGCAAACAGTCGGAGGACAAAAAAGCACTGAGGAGGACAAAGATAGGAACAGGAAGCCCATCAGTGAGTCAATAGCTTAAGCCGTGTGATCCAACTGACCAGAAGCGAGGGCTCTGCCGGGGGGCGTTTGGAGGCGGGGGCTATGGGTGTCTTTTTGCTGTCCAGGTCATGGTCCTGGTAGGGGATGGTGGCGCTGTGGTGGAGGTCCTGGTTGGCAAAGTAGCGGCTGCCCCGGATGTGGTCCACCCCTCGGACCAGCTGCCGTTCCCCCACTGGCCTGTAGGGCAGCGCCACTGATGTGACCTCCTCAGCGATGGTGGGGATCCGCTCATTACTCAGGTATCTGTACAGTAGATCCTCGCCTGGAGGGGAGCGTGGAGGGAAACACACATCTTTAGTACAATTGATTAGAATGTAATGTACAAAACACACATTACTGAGAATAGGTTGTTGATTTTAAAGGCATATCTTCAGTAGGCCTAAACTGCATTAAGAGAAGCACTATTAAATTAAATGAGTCCAATTGATGTCTACAGCATGTGTTAGCCATGCAATGACAGAGCACTGCACAGGCATCTAGGCCAATTAAATCATTCTCCCTCTCCTCTACCATTGCAGTGTAATTGGGTTTCCAGCAGTGAGAGACTGTTTGATAGCTCTGTCTGCATTCACAACTGTCTGTCCTCTCCAGGGGATGAAGAACTGATCTTCTCGGTGTAAACCAGGGGTTTAAAAAAACAGTAAAGAACGAAGATCAGAAGCGGGAACAAAAGTGATCTATACTGTTGATCTATACCGGAACAGAACTGTTATTTTAAAATGGGAACTGCGTAACAATGTTATTTTACCTTCTATACCAGGATATATGGAAACAGCCACAGGATGGTTTTTCAATAACCTTCTAAACTTCTGTAAAATTGTCATATTTGTAGCTACTTTAAATAAATACCTGCAGTCAACTTGTGCAATACGTTAGGAGATAGATTGCCTTCATTTCACCGGTCACATTCTTATACATAATGAAGCTTACCGAAGCTCCCCAGAACACGTGTTTTTGTAAATCGCACAATGGGAGAAAGTGGGTAGCAGGTGAGTCCAGCTGTGTATTGACAGGGGTCGTGTTTTATATTGAACGTATGTTTTTTTGCTTCAATAGAGTGATCAGGGACATGTAACTAAAGTCTTCCTTCACAGAAAATACATTAGCCCAACACATTCGGCAGAAAATAGCTTAATTGTCATCAGATGACAACAGAAGTGCAACACTATTTGGCTAGCAGCCACACAAGTAAATGAGCTTACAAAGAAAAAAAAAAGAAAACAATGCATGGCCATCATATTTTGTCATGTTTATCATTGAAAGAGAGGAACCAGCTACATTTCCTAATGTTTTGCTTAAATTTAATCTTGCATTTTACAGGAGAAAAGTAGGCTGGCTACACCGAGAAAAGTACCAGAGAAAAGTAGGCTGGCTACACCGAGAAAAGTAGGCTGGCTACACCGAGAAAAGTACCAGAGAAAAGTAGGCTGGCTACACCGTGAAAGGTACCAGAGAAAAGTAGGCTGGCTACACCGTGAAAGGTACCAAAGAAAAGTAGGCTGGCTACACCGAGAAAAGTACCAGAGAAAAGTAGGCTGGCTACACCGAGAAAAGTACCAGAGAAAAGTAGGCTGGCTACACCGAGAAAAGTACCAGAGAAAAGTAGCTACACATCAGTCAGAGGCCTGTCTTTTGATAGAATGCCCATTCGTGAATGATCATCCGAGTGCAGAAGTGCAACTTAAGCACAAAATGTATTTGATGCTGAGCAAAAATTACAATAACACAAATTTTAGATCTGCACATACAAAACGCAGCAAGATATTTCTTAGGCGTTTAAATCTTTTTTTCCTGCGTGAAAAACAAAGTACTATGAGTTAGGGCGACCCTTAAGTTTAACTTGCTCGTTATCTATACTGAACAAAAATATAAACGCAACATGTTAAGTAAGTGTTGGTCCCATGTTTCATGAGTTTAAATAAATGATCCCAGAAATGTTCCATATGCACAAAAAGCATATTTCTCTCAAATGTTGAGCACAAATTTGTTTACATGCCTGTTAGTGAGCATTTCAAGAAGCTGATTAAAAAGCATGATCATTACACAGGTGAACCTTGTGCTGGGGACAATAAAAGTCCACTAAATCTGCAGTTGGGCCTTGCTCCCAAGTGGGTGGGCCTATGCCCACCCATGGCTGCACCCCTGCCCTGTCATATGAAATCCATAGATTAGAGCCTAATTTATTTAAACTAACTGATTTCCTATATGAACTGTAACTCAGTAAAAGTTAAAATTGTTGCATGTTGCATTTATAGTTTTGTTCAGTATACGTGGCTGAAATAACGTCACGGGCAATGTTCCCTCTAAGCACGCAGCTCCTCCAGGACTAAAGCGCAAAATAAAATATCAGAAGCACGAGAGATTGAACTTCACTCAAATTTCTAGAGTTTTTCCCTTGAGTTAAAAAGGAACGGTTCACCCATTTTGAATGTTTATATTGGTTTTGTGCATCTCTGAACGATGTTCTATCGATTCCCTGGGTCAATTCATGTTTTCATGCATATCTGAGATATTGCTGTTCAACAAGGCAGAAATCTGTCCGGTTTGACGTAGCACCGTGATAAAGTCGCTCTCACTACACTGGAAGTTAATAGGAATACAACTTTTAGATTACGAAAACTTATCATACATGTCAGATTTCAATACTGGCCGGTGTCATAACGCAGTAGGTTGTCTTCTCTCGAATGAGCCATTGATCCTACTTTTGGGGAGGCCCTCAGTGGCACAAAAAACAACCAACCAACAAAAATGGGTCACAACTCTTGCAGCTCTGTCGCACGCTGGGTCTGTACATAGGAGTCTTTTTAAAGTCTAACATTGACCTATGGTAGGTACACGTACAGCTCATCCCTTGGCAGGAGTACTGTAGATCACTGACCTCAACCCAGAGTCTCTGAGCGATGTCAGCCCACTGATGCTCCTATCAGACTACAGCAAAATCACAGTCTAATTGAACAGAGCAATACTCAATAAAAGCCCAAAACTCCACAGTATTAAGAAATGCTATAGATGGAAGGAAAGTAGTGTAGAAACCCACCAAAAACCAATTAGGCAAAAACAAATTCAATCTCATTTAGACAACAAAAAAACAAAAAGATTTCCCAAGCTTTAAACATCCCAGGGAGCACTGTGCAAGCGATAATATTGAAATGGAAGGAGTATCAGACCACTGCAAATCTACCAAGACCTGGCCGTCTCTCTAAACTTTCAGCTCATACTAGGAGAAGACTGATCAGAGATGCAGCCAAGAGGCCCATGATCACTCTGGATGAACTGCAGAGATCTACAGCTGACGTGGGAGACTCTGTCCATAGGACAACAATCAGTCGTATATTGCACAAATCTGGCCTTTATGGAAGAGTGGCAAGAAGAAAGCCATTTCTTGAAGATATCCATAAAAAGTGTTGTTTAAAGTTTGCCACAAGCCACCTGGGAGACACACCAAACATGTGGAAGAAGGTGCTCTGGTCAGATGAAACCAAAATTGAACTTTTTGGCAACAATGCAAAACGTTATGTTTGGCGTAAAAGCAACACAGCTCATCACCCTGAACACACCATCCCCACTGTCAAACATGGTGGTGGCAGCATCATGGTTTGGGCCTGCTTTTCTTCAGCAGGGACAGGGAAGATGGTTAAAATTGATGGGAAGATGGATGGAGCCAAATACAGGACCATTCTGGAAGAAAACCTGATGGAGTCTGCAAAAGACCTGAGACAGGGACGGAGATTTGTCTTCCAACAAGACAATGATCCAAAACATAAAGCAAAATCTACAATGGAATGGTTCAAAAATAAACATATCCAGGTGTTAGAATGGCCAAGTCAAAGTCCAGACCTGAATCCAATCGAGAATCTGTGGAAAGAACTGAAAACTGCTGTTCACAAATGCTCTCCATCCAACCTCACTAAGCTCGAGCTGTTTTGCAAGGAGGAATGGGAAAAAAATTCAGTCTCTCGATGTGCAAAACTGATAGAGACATAACCCAAGCGACTTACAGCTGTAATCGCAGCAAAAGGTGGCGCTACAAAGTATTAACTTAAGGGGGCTGAATAATTTTGCACGCCCAATTTTTCAGTTTTTGATTTGTTAAAGAAGTTTGAAATATCCAATAAATGTCGTTCCACTTCATGATTTTGTCCCACTTGTTGTTGATTCTTCACAAAAAAATACAGTTTTATATCTTTATGTTTGAAGCCTGAAATATGGCAAAAGGTCGCAAAGTTCAAGGGGGCCGAATACTTTCGCAAGGCACTGTATATAGTCGTGGCCAAAAGTTTTGAGAATGACACAAATGTTCAAACTCTGCTGCCTCAGTTTGTATGATGGCAATTTGCATATACTCCAGAATGTTATAAAGAGTGATCAGATGAATTGCAATTAATTGCAAAGTCCCTCTTTGCCATGCAAATGAACTGAATCCCCAAACAACATTTCCACTGCATTTCAGCTCTGCCACAAAAAGGACCAGCTGACATTTCAGTGATTCTCTCGCTAACACAGGTGTGAGGGTTGACGAGGACAAGCCTGGAGATCACTCTGTCATGCTGATTGAGTTCAAATTACAGACTGGAAGCTTCAAAAGGAGGGTGGTGCTTGGAATCATTGTTCTTCCTCTGTCAACCATGGTTACCTGCAAGGAAACACGAGCAATCACCATTGCTTTGCACAAAAAGGGCTTCACAGGCAAGGATATTGCTGTCAGTAAGATTGCACCCAAATCAACCATTTATCGGATCATGAAGAACTTCATAGAGAGTGGTTCAAAATGTTGTGAAGGCGGCTTCAGGGCACCCAAGAAAGTCCAGCAAGCACCAGGACCATCTCCTAAAGTTGATTCAGTTGCGGGATCGGGACACCACCAGTACAGAGCTTGCTCAGGAATGGCAGCAGGCAGGTGTGAGTGCATCTGCACGCACAGTGAGGTGAAGACTTTTGGAGGATGGCCTAGTGTCAAGAAGGGCAGCAAAGAAGCCACTTCTCTCCAAGAAAAACATCAGGGATAGACTGATATTTTGCAAAAGGTACGGGGATTGGACTGCTGAGGACTGGGGTAAAGTCATTTTCTCTGATGAATCCCCTTTCCGATTGTTTGGGGCATCCGGAGAAGACAAGGTGAGCGCTACCATCAGTCCTGTGTCATGCCAACAGTAAAGCATCCTGAGACCATTCATGTGTGGGGTTGCTTCTCAGCCAAGGGAGTGGGCTCACTCACAATTTTGCCTAAGAACACAGCCATGAATAAAGAATGGTACCAACACATCCTCGGAGTGCAACTTCTCCCAACCATCCAGGAACAGTTTGGTGACCCACAATCCCTTTTCCAGCATGATGGAGCACCTTGCCATAAGACAAAGTGATAACTAAGTGGCTCGGGGAACAAAACATCGATATTTTGGGTCTATGGCCAGGAAACTCCCCAGACCTTAATCCTATTGAGAACTTGTGGTCAATCATCAAGAGGCAGATGGACACACAAACAAAAAACAAATTCTGACAAACTCCCAAGCATTGATTATGCAAGAATGGGCTGCCATCAGTCAGGATGTGGCCCAGAAGTTAATTGACAGCATGCCAGGGTATTTGCAGAAGTCTTGAAAAAGAAGGGTCAACACTGCAAATGTTGACTCCTTGCATCAACTTCATGTATTTGTCAATAAAAGCCTTTGACACTTATGAAATGCTTGTAATTATACTTTAATATTCCATAGTAACATCTGACAAAAATATCTAAAGACACTGAGGCAGCAAACTGTGTAAATGAATGTGTCATTCTCTCAACTTTTGGCCACGACTGTACAGTGAATTTGGAAAGTACTCAGACCCCTTGACTTTTCTGTTACGTTACAGCTTTAATCTAGAATGTATTAAATTGTTTTTCCCCCCTCTCATCAAATCTACACATAATGACAAATATATTTTTTTAAAGTAGAGTATTCAGAACCGTTTACTTAGTACTTTGTTGAAGCACCTTTGACAGCGATTACAGCCTCATGTCTTCTTGAGTATGACACTACAAGCTTGGCACACCTGTATTTGGAGAGTTTCTCCCCTTCTCCGCAGATCCTCTCAAGCTCTGTCAGGTTGGATGGGGAGTGTAGCTGCACAGCTATTTTCAGGTCTCTCCAGAGACGTTAGATCAAGTTCAAGTCTGGGCTCCTCAAGGACAATGACTTGCCCTTAAGCCACTCCTCCGTTGTCTTGGCTGAGTGCTCAGGGTCATTGTCCTGTTGGAATTTTTAAATATTTTTTAAATGTAACCTATATTTAACTAGGCAAGTCAGAAGCACAAATTCTTATTTACAATGACGGTCTACTGGGGAACAGCCTTTTTCAGGGGCAGAACGACAGATTTCTACCTTGTCAGCTTTGGGATTCGATCCAGCAACCTTTTGGTTATTGCCCAGCACTAACCACTAGGCTACTAACCTGCTAAACCTTCACCCCAGTCTGAGGTCCTGAGCACTCTGGAGCAGGTCTTCATCCAGGATCTCTGTACTTTGCTCCCTTCATCTTTCCCTCGATCCCGACTAGTCTCCCAGTCCCTAAAATACAACCCCACAGCATGATGTTGCAAACACCATGCTTCACCGTAGGGATGGTGCCAGGTTTCCTCCAGATGTGATGCTTGGCATTCAGGCCAAAGAGTTCAATCTCTGTTTCATCTGATCAGAGAATCTTGTTTCTCATGGTCGGAGTCCTTTAGGTGCCTTTTGGCAAACTCCAAGCGGGCTGTCATGTGCCTTTTACTGAGGAGTGGCTTCCACCTGACCACCTACCAATGAGGCCTTTATGGTAAGAGGGAGTGCTGCAGAGATGGTTGTCCTTCTGGAAGGTTCTCCCATTTCCACAGAGGTACTCTGGAGCTCTGTCAAGAGTGACCATCGGGTTCTTGGTCACCTCCCTGACCAAGGCCCTTCTCCCCCGATTGTGCAATTTGGCATGGCACCCAGCCCTAGGAAGAGTCTTGGTGGTTCCAAACTTCTTCCATTTAAGAATGATGGAGGCCACTGTGTTCTTGGGGACCTTCAATGTTGCAGAAATGTTCTGGTACCCTTCCCCAGATCTGTACGTTAACACAATCCTGTCTCAGAGCTCTACGACAATTCCTTCGACCTCACGGCTTGGTTTTTGCTCTGACATGCACTGGCAACTGTGGGACCTTATATGGACAGGTGTGTGCCTTTCCAAATCATGTCCAATCAATTTACTGCTGGTGAAATCCAATCAAGTTGTAGAAACATGAAGGATGATTGTCATGACGTTGCCCTCTGGACACAGCAAGCACCATCCCCCTACCTCTGCACCATCTCTCTCTGTCTCCTACACCCTGGCTGCTGTGGTCAGAGAGGTTGTAAATTCCTGGAAGAGACCTCCTCATGGCCAAAGTAGAGAGCGAGTTTTCATAGAGAGAACAAAGCAATTACTTCCACCTCACAGAACTGGAGGTCCGAACAATATTTATGTTCTGGAGAATATATAAAAGATCGGTGAAGAATCCAGCTACGAACTGCTCCGTTTGGTACAATTTTGTGAAACTCACGAGACACAATACGGCCACATTACCATAACACTGTTTATACAATAGCCTCGGTTATGAGGCATACATCTAATTGTTGTACAAAATGAATGAGTAAAGATGATACTATTTGTGAAATGACGGATGCTATGTAATGATGTTAATGTGAGAGAATTGTATTTCTGTTTAAAGTTTCACTAAGTCATTGGCACGCCCCCAGGGGCAGACAGGACCTGGCGTCATGACAGCCCTTTTCGATGTTCTGAATAAAAACCCCAATTGGGTTTTCTATCACCAGACCAGTACCTCTATCATAGAGGGAAATAAGGTTTAAATAGATTGCTGAATCTTTTAACCATCCCACGTGGTTAAACTCATAGACTATAGATAGACAGAATAAGAACAAGTCTTTGATATTAATTACTAGTCTGCAGCTAGGAATTCGGTATCATTGAACACGAAGACCGACAACCGCCAAAACATCTATACTATAACGACATAAATGAATGTCACACTGAACTATCCATTCTAACCACGACAGAGAGAGAGGGCGGACAAACTCGCCAACAGAAAAACTTTTCAACTGAGATCGACGACACACTGAGCGTAAATATATTGATTGCAATTATTCCCGAATGCGTGAGTGTTCATGAGCAAAGGATTAGCATTTCAATTGTTATAATTATCAACTCTGTAGTGTCTTCTCAGCTGACCCCCACTCCTTTTGTCTAACAAGCCACCATGCCGGTTTAGCCCACTAGGGCACATTTCCCCTATCATTTATTTGTAACCATATCTACTTTGTTTGTGTTAAGCATTTCTGTGAGTACTTAGTAAATACGTGATTGTAAGACAATTGATGTATGGATGACTCAGTGAGGGCTGGGTTCGTGCAGATATCCAACAATTTATGACGTTTAGAATGAGACTAACGTGAGGTAAAGAATAATTCATTAATTAGAAGACTAAGTGATCAGATTAAAATATCTGAAAGTTATTAGGAAAATTATAACTTTGTATTCTGAATATTTTCCTTGGTGCCCCGACTTCCTAGTTAATTACAGTGACATGATTAATCAGTTTAATTGCGTAATAATAATAATAAGAGTTATTTGATAAATACAGTGGGGCAAAAAAGTATTTAGTCAGCCACCAATTGTGCAAGTTCTCCCACTTAAAAAGATGAGGCCTGTAATTGTCATCATAGGTACACTTCAACTATGACAGACAAAACGAGAAAAAAAATCCAGAAAATCACATTGTAGGGTTATTTATGAATTTATTTGCAAATTATGGTGGAAAATAACTAGGATATGAAAATCTGGATACCACCCAAACTTACTGCCTGCCAAATGAAAATCTTTGCCAGTGTTTGTGTGTGTTTTGGCTACCTGCTCCTCCCCCTCAAGCATTGGCTACAGTAGCGTGATTCAGAAATTAGGGAGAGATTTTTTAATTACAGAAGAATGGATTAACTTTTTCAATGCTAGTTAAGGTACTATAGCTGTTTCACTTTGGATTTATTAACTAAAATAAAGCAAGACGTGTTTTTAATTCAGGTACCGCTCTGCACACACAAGCTTGTTAGCTAGCTAGCTCTGGTCCAACATAAAGCCAACTCTCGGAAGTTCAAAGACGTTCAAAAGTCCTGTATAGAAGTCTCCACTCCGTAGGTATATTTCTGTGGGCCTAATTCAGTTAATGCATGTCATAAGATGCCCAGCGCTTCAGGCCAAGCCTCCTCCAACACCCTCTCTCACCATAAACTTGTCTGTCCATCGCGCATTTAAACAACTATTGCTTGCTCGCTCCTAAGCGGCTCTTTCCGCACTGATTGGTGAAGTAATTTAATGTCAAGCTAACTTTAAAAAATAAATTGATTTCAGAGGTTTAAAAAAGGAATCGAAAAGAATCGAATAAACCTAAACTTTTTTTTGGTTCGAACCATTTCATAACTTTATTTTGCAGGTTTGAACAGTGAAACGGAAGAAAAAAAGGGAACAAAATGGTGGTTCCAATCCCTAGTGTAAACTCTCAGGCTCTCAGTTGACACTAATCACATGGTTCATTCATTGGTCAATTAAGTAGAGGTACCAGTCCTCCAAGGTCATCGGAGGGGTAAATTCTACCATGTGTTCAATTATTTAACCGTTGAAGGTATGAATTGGATAATCTGAGGTTGTGGTCAATTAGTTTACTGTTGGTTGATTACTGTCAATTGTTCTGAAATTCCTCAGAAGATGGGTGGCTGGCATGTGTTTCTTACCTTTCTGGCCTTGTGCCCAGGGCTTGGCATAGGGGTCTGCAACTCCAAGACAGGTGTCCACTGGCATGGAGAGAGGGCGTGGCTTACCTAAGCAGGAAGAACAGAATTGTTTTGAATATTGGCTTGAATTCTAGAATGAGTGAGTATGTCGTCATTGTGGGGGGATAACACTAACCACGAGATGAGGTGTTGCGTTGCCTCATCCTGGGCTGAATGACATTGGCCTCGATAGGGTAGACCACGCCCAGCTTGTCGTAGTCTGCGATGGTGAAGCGTCTTTGACTCTCCAGGTCCAGGAAGGAATTGGGCGACTCTGAACCCTTTGGTCTGTTCTTATTGATACTGGAGTAAGAGCTGATCTTACCCTCTCTGTGGAAAGAAAATTATCAGCATTAACATCCCACTTCAAATAGGTGAGAGCACAAGGAAGGAGATCAAATTAGTACAATTTGTTTTATGCTGTTGCTCAGTCCCTAACTAAAGTTGCTCTGGATATACGAGTCTAATAAATCGCTAAAACTTAAATTCAAGATGCATACAACAAAATCAACAACCTGTTGAATATGATTCACCATCTGAACATAGCAACAGCCTGGTCACTGCCATACACAGAGGGAAGGAGAGAGACAGCGAGAGAGCGAGAGATGGAGGCAGATGAAACAAAGGCTGTTGCATAACGTGTCGAGCGGAAAGGGATGAATGTGCTCTGTTGTAGGGGTTTATGGGTGAAAGGCCAGAGATCGGGGGCTGAAACACTCCTTTTCCAGACCTCAAAGGCAGGGAAATAGAGCAGGAGAAGGTGCTGGAGAATGGAGCGCCGGCTGTCTATGGGTGCACGGCTCCCTCAATGCAGGGATACAGGGACCCACACATACGTCTAACTCACCCTGAGGTGTAGATTCAGGCTAGGAATTTTTACAGAACCCAAAGTACTCTAGGCTTATGACTAGGCCTGGTTAAATGCCTAGGAAGACACCTGACCCTAGTGTATGGCAGTGATTGGAGAAGGGGGTGCAGGACTTACAGGGGTACACAGCGTGGGGTGTAGGGTACCGAGGGGGGAGGGGGGATGTACAGGTCCAGGATAGCGGGTTTCTCCTTCTTGGTGGCGCTGTCCGTGGAACAACCTGGAGACTGGGGTTTGTTCAGGGAAGGCGTGCTCTGAAAAGAAAACATTCAGTCAGAAAACGCTCCCCTCAGAACCTATTGTAACTGTTGGTGGGCAAACGGCCAGCAACATAGCTACAGCAAATGGATAGATGTCTCAAGAGGTATCTACTTTCTAGGAAATCTACTAACTTGTTGGCAAGGAACAGCGTTTCTCCCATATGTCACATCCTATTGTCTACTCTAGCTAATTGCTTTTGTCTTTTTAAACTTCCAACATTCATCATCAAAATTGATGGCTTATTATCTCAATTGTCTGCTACTCTATTTACATTCCCTGGCCAAGGAAATTTAAACACTACTTGTTAGGAAAGAGGTGGCTCAAGATATGGCCGGGCCTACATTATAGCTGCATGCCTGTCTCTTTACATCTACAGTGCATTCTGAAAGTATTCAGACAGGTTCACTTATTCCACATATTGTTTCATTACAGCCTTATTCTAAAATGGATTAAATATGAAAAGAATCCTCAATCTACACACAACCACTGAAAATAACAAAGCAAAAACGTTTTTACAAACAAAAATACCATATGTCTGCAGCATTGAAGGTCCAAGAACACAGTAGTCTCCATCATTCTTAAATTGAATAAGTTTGGAACCACCAAGACTCTTCCTAGAGCTTGCCAAACTGAGCAATCGGAGGGCTTTGGTCAGGGAGGTGACGAAGAACCCAATGATCACTCGGACAGAGCTTTAGAGTTCCTCTGTGGAGATGGTTGCCCTTCTGGAAGGTTCTCCCATCTCCGCAGCACTCCATCAATCAGGCCTTTATGGTAGAGTGGCCAGACGGAAGCCACTCCTCAGTAAAAGGCACAAAACAGACCACTTGGCATTCGCCAAAAGGCACCTAAAGGACTCTGGCCATGAGAAACAAGATTCTCTAGTCTGATGAAACCAAGATTGAACCCTTTGGCCTGAATGCCAAGCGTCATGTCTGTAGGAAACCTAGCACCATCCCTACGGTGAAGCATGGTGGCGGCAGCATCATCATTCTGTGGGGATGTTTTTCAGCGGCAGGGAGGCTAGTCAGGATCGAGGGAAAGATGAACGGAGCAAAGTACAGAGAGATCCTTGATGCAAACCTGCTCCAGAGTGCTCAAGACCTCAGACTGGGACGAAGGTTCACCTTCCAACAGGACAACGACCCTAAGCACGCAACCAATACAACGCAGGAGTGGCTTCGGGACAATTCACTGAATGTCCTTGATTGGCCCAGCCAGAGCCCGGACTTGAACCCTATCAAACATATCTGGAGAGACCTGAAAATAGCTGTGCAGCAACTCTCCCCATCCAACCTGACAGAGCTTGAGAGGATCTGCAGAGAGGAATGGGAGAAACTCCCCAAATGCAGGTGTACCAAGATTTTAGCATCATACCCAAAAAGACTAAATGCTGTAATCGCTGCCAAAGGTGCTTCAACAAAGTACTGAGTAAAGGGTCTGAACCTTTTGCTTTGTCTTTATTTAGTGTGTTATTTAGTGTGGGTATTTAGTGTGTAGAGTGATTTGTTTTTTTCTCTTCATCAATCAATTTTAGAATAAATCTGTAACATAGCAATGTGGAAAAAGTGAAGGGGTCAATAATTATATTTGGGGAATGGAAGTATTTTAAATGGGAATTCAAAACAGCTGCTGCGGCATACATTTAAGAAACTATACCATTCTACCACAGCTATGGCGGCATTTTAGAGCCACACTACTTGGTAAATTGACCATGTTCAGTTTCACTCTCCATCAAGCAGATCATTGTACGTCTCCCCTCTCCTCCTCCCCCAATAAACAGCCTACCTGTAGAATCCAGTGTCACTCCTGAATCATTGTGTGTTCCATCATTGTTTAACACATTGACACATCTCATCATAAAACCCAAGATGTGGCGCTTTTGATTCCTGACACCTTGTTCAAACACGACGGTGAACAAGTCCTGAATGATCCAGTATCTTTGTGATGAGAGGTTCTTTGTTAAGTGAAACCAGCTCTGCTTTGATATCATGTGATCTGATCTTTCCAGGGCAGAAGAAGCCTCCAGAGGCATGACAGGGCAGTGCCAGGACCAGCACACAGGTTGGGTTACAACAGCGTATTGTTCCCTATGGAGACCCAGTCACTGCAGGCAGGGCTCAGGTGCTTGGCTGTGGCTAAGAGCTCAGCAAAGTCATTATTGTCCACATATGAGAGAGTGGTGAATTGGATTACCATTACATAACTTCATTAACACAGGATTTGTCTGGACCTTCTGAGACTTGATTCTCCTCGTCTCCACTAACTCAAATCTTAGGGGTTTTGACCTTCTCAAAAGAGGGTGTACCCAAGCCCTTTGTGAGCTGAACCATTGAGCGGCCCACAGAGACTTGTCTTCCATGGAAGCTCGCCGACTAGCCAACCTAACCCACATAAATACAGCATGGATCACTAGTGATTCCCACCCTACATTACTGCCAGATGTTGATCTGGTTCTATAACCACCACCACATACACAAACCACTCAGACATTTGTTCCTCTCTCTTCTACTCTCTTCTACTCACCACTGTCCCCAGTGGTGGGGAGCTCCTGTCTCTGCAGACTGACTCACAGACTGCTGGCTGCAGCCACTGATGACCCAGTAAGAGGGACATCATCATCACTGTGAGAGTACAGTAGTTGTCCTCAGCCCTGTGGCCCTCTCTCTGGGTGGTTCCTACACTTGTCTAGACTTGTTACAAACACATCTCCCTACTCCCCCATAAGGCACATTTAACAAAAGGTAATATGAACAATAACAATCACACTGCCTTAGTACATCAAAGTAAAAGATGAAGGGATTTAGAAGGTTCACCTGAGCCATGGGCGGTTTCCAACGCATGTTCTTGAGGGGAGCCGGTGTGAACCCACAGGTGCCTGTAGGTCTCTTCTTCAGCAGCAGGACTACACCTTTAGGGTCCTCTCTCAGCTTCCCCACCAGGTTCTTCAGCTGCCAGCCCACCTGACAACACAGAGTGTCAGCAATATATCCTTCTGTAGCTGTGTAGTGAACGACAAGGGCCAGATTATAACTTGAGACACAAATGTGTGGTTTTAAGTGAACGTGTGAGCCGTGGACAGTCTCAACCCTTCTATAGCACTATAGTCAATTGGAGGAGTGGTGTGTGTGACAGGTGTCAGATATAACAGGTGCTGGGTGCTCACCACCGTCTGCTGGTTGACCTGGATCACCTCGTCACCTCCATGGATCTTCCTAGTCATGTCTGCGGGAGACTGACAACACAAAGGAGAAGATTAGTCTACCAACAGACATCACCTACATGTAATATTAGCGCCTGGATAATTCCACATGTATCTGTGTTTGCTTTGTCAGAAGTGCCACGTATGGGCTTGTTACGAAACAGACCCACTTCATAAGCCCCTGAGGAAATATACCTTCAATATCATTCTGACTACACAACAAACACCCTTCTCAATGAATGGGTTGTCACATTATACATGATACATTTTGCATGAGAACGTCAAAGCAATTAATGAGTCATGATATATGATGAATTAGGGTTTGATAAACGACGGAAGGCATGATAATTAGGCTGTATTTGCTAGCGCTGCCACATTACTCAGTGTTCTTCTGATGCGGAACACTAGGAGGATATTCTACAGTTGGACTTTGGGGTTCTAAAATGGATGACTGAGATGGGAACAGCTATATTATTCAACCCTTACAAAACTCCACCCCTCTCTTCACTGCTTGGTAAACACATTTACACTGGTATCCTTGCTCTGGGGTAAACACTTCTGCCCTCGACCACCCTTCACATGGGAGGAGGACGGCAGGGTGGGTTGTAAAGGAGATGGATTGTTTGAAGCCCACCCTTAACTGGAAAAACTACCCAATTGTCATACTTAAAAAGTAAAGATAATACAATTAAAAGATAATAAAATAAATGACTCAAGTAAAAGTAATATTCCTACTTGAGTTAAAGTATTTGGTTTAAAATATACTTAATATAAGTATCAAAAGTCATTTCAAATTCCTTATATTAAATTCCATTTTTTTTAATGTACCTATAGCCAGGGGCACACTAACTAACACTCAGACATAATTTACAAACAAAGCATATGTGTTTAGTGAGTCTGCCAGATCAGAGGCAGTAAGGACGACCAGGAATGTTCTCATGATAAGTGCGTGAATTAGACTATTTTCCTGTCTTGCTAAGCATTCAAAATGTAACAAGTCCTTTTGTGTCAGAGAAATTGTATGGAGTAAAAAGTGCATCATTTTCTTTAGGAATGTATTGCAATCAAATTAAGAAGTTGTCAAAAATATAAATAGTCAAATACAGGTACCCCCAAAAACTACATAAGTAGTACTTTAAATTATGTTTACTTAATAAGTACTTTATACCACTGACTGTCTCCCCCTCAGAACTTGGCACATGGCAGCCAGTATTTACGCATAATATTAAGAGTTGCTATACCAACTGGATTTATATTGAAAGATGGCGCGTTGACCAGGATGGTGTTCACTAGGACGGCATGTTCACTAGGATATACTCAGGTATTCCTCTGTGGCCACTATACTTACATGCTCTGTGGTGCCCGTGATGACATGAAGTCCATCATAGGTGGATTTGATGTACATACCCTGTACAAATATGAACATGAGGAACATTAATTATTATTTGTGAGATGGTTGAGTTTGTCTGGTGCTCAACTTTCTTACACACAGAGCTAGTAGTCCAGGCACACAGAGCTAGTAGTCCAGGCACACAGAGCTAGTAGTCCAGGCACACAGAGCTAGTAGTCCAGGCACACAGAGCTAGTAGTCCAGGCACACAGAGCTAGTAGTCCAGGCACACAGAGCTAGTAGTCCAGATGGTATGGGGTTAAACTGAAAACAGGCAGCATTCCTCACCAGTCCCTCCCCAGGCTTGAGGTTGTTGAGCTGAACTTCATCCAAGCATGCTGATTGGCTCATCAGAGGGTCAGAGGTGGTTCTCACGGTCTGGTCACAGATGCTGTTCAGAACCTTGGACTGGAACGAGAAGGGGAACCTTTTAAGCAACGCAAGAAAACCAAAACAAACAACCCAAAGAATGAAAACAAAATCAAATGGAATCTCATGAATCCATCTCATCTCGTTGCTTGTTCCAGTGACTCGATGTGCTTTCCTGATGGCTGTGATTACGCGGCCAACCCAGTAATGTAATGTCCCGTCACGTGACTGATTCTGTAGCTACCGCCTGTCACCTAAGAGGTGTTGTGTCTGTGGCTGTGTTAGAGGGGTGGGCTGGCAGGTCGGCCAGGCAGGTCGGCCAGGCAGTCAGGTGACAAGAACAGTCAGTCACTCTGTGGCAATTATCACACTCCTCCAGGGAAGAGGGGAGAAATGAGGGGTGAGGGTCATTAACGTTAACATTAGCTGGTTCTTCAGCTTCAGATACAGCACTGAGAACATGCGGGGGATCCGCCTACGCCCCTCTTCTCCATTCTAGGTCATTATGGACAATCTCACCACCTTGTCATCATTAGTGGGGGCATTTTAGTGATGCTCTGAGAAAAAGAAAAATTGATTTTTCTTCAGGCGAGTAACAAGCATCATGCTTAAAACACGCACAACACATTTGTGCTTACATATAGATGCGGACGGGACACGAGTTAAACCAACTGATGCACTGAACCAACCTTATTTTAGCTCGAATTGAATTTTGTGTTGACCACACAAGTCTATAACTAGATCCCTAGACAGGAATTTGTAAACAAACCAGAATCAATGAAATGCTACTCACACACTTCAGAATATTCACCATAGATAGGGACCAGTCTGTAACTACAATAGTTTTTCTGGTGCACTTATTTGAACAACAAGTTCAACATGGAGAAGACTTCTAAACAGTGTAGAGATTGAGATCTAGCTATTGTGTGTGTTCCTGCAGCAGAGTTCACCGACAGTGTCTGAGAGGGAGGAAGTTCAGTGTGAGCTGTAGAGTCTGGACTGTCAGTGACAGGAAACACTGATTGATGGCCGGGGTGTATTTTAGCCGCCTCTTTTACCAGAGGGCCCAAGCCCATGGCCCTGCCTGCACTATTAACTCAGAGGGAGACTGCGCTGAAAGCATGCCACCTAATCGCCATAAGACATTAGAGATCAACATCTACACAAACGTTCAAACAGACTTGACCTGAGTGCTCCCATAGGAGGTGGGAACTCATTCTAAAGTTTACATAAAAGGAGATGAGATATACTTACAACTTCCAGGATCTTTTCTTCCATCTCGTAAACAGTATAGTCCTGTGGAGGAGACAGATAGGCGGCCTTCTCAATACTCCATCAACAAACAGGAAGAGGTTCTTTCACCAAATATATCATTTTTATTTACTAAGTATAGTGAGTCAGTAAATATGATATAATCAAAGATCCAGATATAGGACTGTGGGAGATGGAGAATGGCCTCAAATAAATAGCTTTCTGAGTCAAATTACATCTCCATATGAACTTGGGGACAATATAATTGCAAAACGTGGTGTGGTGTTACAGTAAACTATAGAGTAGTGTAAATGAAGGAACCTTGCATCTAGAAAACAGAACTTGGAGGCGGCAAAGTGTTACACTGTAGAAACCATATCATCTAACTTCAAGGTGACCAAAAACCCGTATCCAATCCCATATTATACCATTTTAGTTTTTAAAATTGACTTCCGTAAACAAACAAAAAACACTGTTTAGCACTGGGTCCCCATGCATTTCATCCTCTAACAACTCAGTCATCATAACCTTTGATCGCCTGGTACTGTCCCATCTCAAAACCTCTCTTGGTCTGTGGACGACACTGTCAACATGGGCCTACACTACATTCTCAAAACACCTTGATAACCCAAAGACATACGCAAGGATATTGTTTGTGGACTTCAGCTCTGCGTTGAATAACATCATCCTAGAACCACTACAAGACAAACTCTCCCAATTGAATGTGTCCGGCTCCATCGGTCAGAGGATCATCGACTTCCTGACCAAAAGGACGCAACACGTGAAGCTGAGAAAACACCTTTTCGGACTCTATATCCCTCAGCACCAGAGGGCCACAAGGACACGTGTTCTCACTTCAACACCGATAACTGTACCTGTCAAACTACTGAAGTTTGCATATGATACAACAGGTCGGTCTCAACCCCCGACGGCGATGAGTCCATGTACCGTGGAGAGATGACCGGCTGGTGGCCTGGTGCAGTCACAATAACCTAGAACTCTACACAGACAAAACCGTGGAGATGGTTAACTTCAGAAAACATCCCCCACCTTCTCCCCTTCGAGATGAATGGCTCAGCTGTTACCACGGCGGAAAAACTCTAATTCCTGGGAACCATCATCTCCCACAACCTCAAGTGGGAGGACAACATCAGAACAGTCACCAAGAAGGCACACAAGCGGATGTACTACATTGCTGACCCCTCCCACCACCTACTCTAAAAATGGACCTCTGGCAGACGGTTCAGGTCACTGACCAGAATCTCCCACCATCCGAAAGGTTTCTTTCCCTGGGCAGTGGACCTCACCAACCAACCATCTGGCCCACAGAGACCAAAGGACTATGCACTATGCTGCATACCACATCAAGCCATCTCTGAACTGTACACTAAATAACTACACTTGCACTCTGTTCATCTCTCTGCATTTAAATAGTCATACTGACACTAAATCCACTGTATATCTGCTCATTCTCTGATAGCTCTATGCTCACTACCTAGTTGTATATAATGTATGCTGTCTGTATTCTTTCTCTAAATGTTGTCTATCACTAGCAGCACCATATGACCAAGTACAATTCTGAGTATATGTAAATGTAAAGGTGATTCTGATTGCTAGGTAGGCGAGTCTCTCCTGCAGTAAAAGTATGTTTATTTAACTAGGAAAATCAGTTAAGAACAAATTCTTATTTACAATGACGGCCTACCCCGCCCAAACCCTAAAGACTCTGGGACAATTGTGCAAACAAGAACTTGAGGAGCCAGGATTTGTATTCTCGTAGTAAAGTTTGTGTGCGCGTACATCTATCAAGTGTTATTGGTCACATACACGTGTTTAGCAGATGTTATTGCGGGTGTAGCAAAATGCTTGGTGTTTCTAGCTCAGACAGTGCAGTAATATCTAACAAGTAATATCTAACAATTTCAGAACGTATACCCGATACACACAAATCTAAGCAAAGTAAAGGAATGGAATTAAGAACATATAAATATACGGATGAGCAATGTCAGAGCGGCATAGACTAAGATACAGTAGAGTAGTATAGAATACATATGAGATGAGTAATGCAAGATACTTAAACATTTATTAAAGTGGCCAGTGATTTCAAGTCTGTATATAGGCAGCAGCTCTGTGCTAGTGATGGCTATTCAACAGTCTGATGGCCTTGAGATAGCTGTTTTTCAGTGTCTCGGTCCCAGCATTGATGCACCTGTACTGATTTTGCTTCTGGAAGACAGCCGAGTGAACAGGTGGTGGCTCGGGTGGTTGTTGTCCTTGATGATATTTTTGGCATTCTTGTGACAACAGGTGCTATAGGTCTCCTAGAGGGCAGCTAGTTAGCCCCTGTGATGCATTGGGCAGACCACACCACCCACTGGAGAGCCTTGCGGTTGCGGGCGGTGCAGTTGCCGTACCAAGCAGTGATACAGCCTGATAGATGCACAATTGAGAGCATCCTAAGTTTGTGAGGGTTTTAGATGCCAAGCCAAATTTCTTCAGCCTCCCGAGGTTGAAGAGGCGCTGTTGGCCTCGGTCGCCACACTGTACATAGTGGCTGCTACCTATATACATAGACTTGACATCACTGGCCACTTTAATAAATGTTAAAGTGTCTTGCATTACTCATCTCGTATGTATGGGACCGAGAGACTGAAAAACAGCTTCTATCTCAAGGCCATCCGACTGTTAAACAGCCACCACTAACATTGAGTGGCTGCTGCCAACACACTGTCATTGACACTGACCCAACTCCAGCCACTTTAATAATGGGAATTGATGGGAAATGTAAATATATCACTAGCCACTTTAAACAATGCTACCTTACATAATGTTACTTACCCTACATTATTCATCTCATATGCATACGTATATACTGTACTCTACATCGACTGCATCCTTATGTAATACATGTATCACTAGCCACTTTAACTATGCCACTTTGTTTACTTTGTCTACACACTCATCTCATATGTATATACTGTACTCTATATCATCGACTGCATCCTTATGTAATACATGTATCACTAGCCACTTTAACTATGCCACTTTGTTTACTTTGTCTACACACTCATCTCATATGTATATACTGTACTCGATACCATCTACTGTATGCTGCCCTGTACCATCACTCATTCATATATCCTTATGTACATATTCTTTATCCCCTTACACTGTGTATAAGACAGTAGTTTTGGAATTGTTAGTTAGATTACTTGTTGGTTATCACTGCATTGTCGGAACTAGAAGCACAAGCATTTCGCTACACTCGCATTAACATCTGCTAACCATGTGTATGTGACAAATAAAATTTGATTTGATTTGTATTCTATACTACTCTACTGTATCTTAGTCTATGCCGCTCCGACATTGCTCATCCATATATTTATATGTTCTTAATTCCATTACTTTGCATAGATGTGTGTATTGGGTATATGTTGTGAAATTGTTAGATATTACTTGTTAAATATTACTGCACTGTCTGAGCATTGCTACACCTGCAATAACATCTGCTAAACACGTGTATGTGACCAATAACACTTGATAGATGTGTACGCCGAGAAACTTGAAGCTTTCCACCTTCTCCACTGTGGTCCCGTCGATGTGGATAGGTAGGTGCTCCCTCTGCTCTTTCCTGAAGTCCACAATCATTTCCTTTGTTTTGTTGACGTTGAATGAGAGGTTGTTTTCCTGGCCCCACACTCCCAGAGCCCTCTCCTCCTCCCTGTAGGCTGTGTCGTCATTGTTGGTAATCAAGCCTACCGCTTATGTCGTCTGCAAACTTGATGATTGAGTTAGAGGCATGCTTGGCCACACAGTCATGGGTGAACAGGAGGGGGCTGAGCACACACCCTTCTGGGGCCCCAGTGTTCAGGATCAGCAGTGGTGGTGGTGTTTCCTACCTTCACCACCAGGAGGTGGCCCGTCAGGAAGTCTGGGATCCAGATGCACAGGGCCAGGTTCAGACCCAGGGCCTCGAGCTTAAAAGATGAGCTTGGAGGGTACTATGGTGTTGAATACTGACCTATAGTCAATTAACAGCGTTCTTACATAGATATTCCTCTTTTCCAAATTGGATAGGGCAGTGTGATGGCAATTGCATCATCTGTGGATCTATTGGGGCGGTAAGCAAATTGAAGTGGGTCTAGAGTGACAGGTAAGGTAGAGGTGATATGATCCTCGACTAGTCTCTCAAAGCACTTCATGATGACAGAAGTGAGTGCTACGGGGTGATAGTCAGTTCAGTTCCGTTTGCTTTCTTGTGTACAGGAACAATGGTGGCCACCTTGAAGCACATGGGGACAGGAGACTGGGATAGGGTGAATGGACAAGGTTTGGACAAGCTTATTTGTGAAAACCAAAGAGGCGGACTACAGCACTGGTTTGTCCTTTAGGGCCAAGAGTTTTTTCCAGCAGTCTCTCTCTATGGAATCATCTTATGATCCGCACTGAGCTGAATGTTTTCTTTCGGGATACCGATGCACATAAATAAATAAAAATGTAACTAGTGAAACCACCAGAACAAACCTGGAGGAAAACTAATAAGCATAAGATACGGTTTCAGTTTTGGTACCAAAACTAATGTTTCCCCTCAATTACTGTCCAACACGGCCAAGGACGTGTGGTGGTTCTGAAAGGAATTTGGCATGACCTCCAGAAGCTGGCATATATTTGCCATAAATAGGTCTACATTTGGATGAATACGTCAAGCTGAAATGCATTTTTCATGCCAAAAACAGATATGCTAAAAAGACAGATTTAGTAGGTTTGAGGTCAAAAGCAGTATCATAATAAACTGCTTTCTTATATGCAGACTGTTTTATATCAAAAGTAGCCAATGATCACAATGTGAATATAATCCTTGTTGGCATAATCTTTCAGATCTGTGTTTTTTGACAATCCCCTTGAAGTATCACATTTTCAAAAACAGAACAGAAGCAGTATTCATACAAAAGCCAGATGGAAACCAAGATCAGAGTGAAAGACTGAGGAAAGATTCCCTGGGTAAAGCAGCCGATCCTCAGCCTCCTCATGCCATGGTGGTCTTCCCACTGCAGACTAGGATCAGATGACTCCCCAGGCGGCCCTGCAGCCTTTGATCTGTAACCAGAGACAATTTGTCCAGCCGAGCGATGAAGTGGCAAAAAGAGAAGGCTGCTGGACACCAGTTCAACAAGGAGCCAGTTACACAGCTGACCAGACTGGACAAATGAACAGGATCTTACAGAACAAGAAATCAAAACACAATGTGAGGACTCAGACCTGCTCTCAAGACGTCCCTTCCTCTTACAATGTCTCTCCACCTCTTTACGGAGTGTTACCCACACCTTTTTTGATCCTTTATGCAGTTAGACAGGGCAAGCTCTGACCTCACGGGTCAGATGAGGTGGCTGCAATGGCAGCATGTTTGCCGTTTTATTGCTATGCTCGATTGTGTGTGTATACATTGAGTTCATTCATGCAGAAGGACATAAAGCGACCATCTTTAAAGCCCTGTTCTTGGCGGAGGTTAATTAACAGGCTGTGTAACCTCATGAAGCATGCCCACACCATAAAATCACAGTTACACTCCCCCTCAGCACCTGCCTGGTCTTTCATCAGACAAACACCTACCCGAAATCTGTTGGGATGGGAGAGTCCAGGAGTGTGTAAAGCCTATGTCAGATACACAGGTCTGTGAGAGCATTGGAGGTATCTTCCTGCATGTGTCTATGACAGGATAAGGTGGCCCCTGGATGGACTGAAGACCTATCCACCTGGGTCTCTCACAGCTGAGTGCCATCAAGGCCAAGGTGTCTGCTACAGTACACCACAGTAAAGCTGCAACAGGCAGCCCTGGAGTACAAGGCTCACGCCACACAAAAACCCTTCACTTCAAACACCTTTGTGGGAAATGCCTCCCCTCAACTCCCCACTCCTCCTCCACACCCAGGGTGAGACTCACCACAGTAAATCACCCAAGCTCTGAAATCCCAGATGTCAGCAAGACAATCAGCACCCTGGGAACATAATGTCCTCTATAAAATAACCCTTCAAAAACAGTACCTGCAATCTCAATAGCCACTTTCACTATGGCTGTAAAATGTAAAGGCGGTTGGCAATTGTTGGGATACCCTGGGGGGGAATGGTCAAAAAGCAGATCGGCACTTTGTGCTTGGGTTTTTAACTTGCTTAGTTTGTTTTCTTTCAGAGCTGACTCTTACATAACCAGTTCTGACAACAAACTGGAAATATTAATTATATAAATCTGATAAAAATAGTACCCAACAACCCATGGTCAAATCAAACACACATTTAACATGGAATGTTTGCTGATTTTTAAGGAGGGGTAAACCTCTAATGTGCGCCAGAGAAGGAGGGGTAAACCTCTAATGTGCGTCAGAGAAGGAGGGGTAAACCTCTCATGTGCGTCAGAGAAGGAGGGGTAAACCTCTCATGTGCGTCAGAGAAGGAGGGGTAAACATCTAATGTGCGTCAGTGAAGGAGAGGTAAACATCTAATGTGCGTCAGAGAAGGAGGGGTAAACCTCTAATGTGCGTCAGAGAAGGAGGGGTAAACCTCTAATGTGCGTCAGAGAAGGAGGGGTAAACCTCTAATGTGCGTCAGAGAAGGAGGGGTAAACCTCTAATGTGCGTCAGAGAAGGAGGGGTAAACCTCTAATGTGCGTCAGAGAAGGAGGGGTAAACCTCTAATGTGCGTCAGAGAAGGAGAAGGAGGGGTAAACCTCTAATGTGCGTCAGAGAAGGAGGGGTAAACCTCTAATGTGCGTCAGAGAAGGAGGGGTAAACCTCTAATGTGCGTCAGAGAAGGAGGGGTAAACCTCTAATGTGCGTCAGAGAAGGAGGGGTAAACCTCTAATGTGCGTCAGAGAAGGAGGGGTAAACCTCTAATGTGCGTCAGAGAAGGAGGGGTAAACCTCTAATGTGCGTCAGAGAAGGAGGGGTAAACCTCTAATGTGCGTCAGAGAAGGAGGGGTAAACCTCTAATGTGCGTCAGAGAAGGAGGGGTAAACCTCTAATGTGCGTCAGAGAAGGAGAGGTAAACATCTAATGTGCGTCAGTGAAGGAGAGATAAACATCTAATGTGCGTCAGAGAAGGAGAGGTAAACATCTGTGTGTCAGTGAAGGAGAGGTAAACATCTGTGTGTCAGTGAAGGAGAGGTAAACATCTGTGTGTCAGTGAAGGAGAGGTAAACATCTGTGTGTCAGTGAAGGAGAGGTAAACATCTAATATGTGTCAGTGAAGGAGAGGTAAACATCTAATGTGTCAGTGAAGGAGAGGTAAACATCTAATGTGTCAGTGAAGGAGAGGTAAACATCTAATATGTGTCAGTGAAGGAGAGATAAACATCTAATATGTGTCAGTGAAGGAGAGGTAAACATCTAATATGTGTCAGTGAAGGAGAGATAAACATCTGTGTGTCAGTGAAGGAGAGGTAAACATCTAATGTGTGTCAGTGAAGAAGAGATAAACATCTAATATGTGTCAGTGAAGGAGAGGTAAACATCTGTGTGTCAGTGAAGGAGAGGTAAACATCTAATGTGTGTCAGTGAAGGAGGGGTAAACCTCTAATGTGTGTCAGTGAAGGAGAGATAAACATCTAATATGTGTCCGTGAAGGAGAGATAAACATCTAATGTGTGTCAGTGAAGAAGAGATAAACATCTAATATGTGTCAGTGAAGGAGAGATAAACATCTAATGTGTGTCAGTGAAGGAGGGGTAAACATCTGTGTGTCAGTGAAGGAGAGGTAAACATCTAATGTGTGTCAGTGAAGAAGAGATAAACATCTAATATGTGTCAGTGAAGGAGAGATAAACATCTAATGTGCGTCAGTGAAGGAGGGGTAAACATCTGTGTGTCAGTGAAGGAGAGGTAAACATCTAATATGTGTCAGTGAAGGAGAGGTAAACATCTAATGTGTGTCAGTGAAGGAGAGGTAAACATCTAATATGTGTCAGTGAAGGAGAGGTAAACATCTAATATGTGTCAGTGAAGGAGAGGTAAACATCTAATATGTGTCAGTGAAGGAGAGGTAAACATCTAATATGTGTCAGTGAAGGAGAGGTAAACATCTAATGTGTGTCAGTGAAGGAGAGGTAAACATCTAATGTGTGTCAGTGAAGGAGAGATAAACATCTAATATGTGTCAGTGAAGGAGAGATAAACATCTAATATGTGTCAGTGAAGGAGAGATAAACATCTGTGTGTCAGTGAAGGAGAGATAAACATCTAATATGTGTCAGTGAAGGAGAGGTAAACATCTAATGTGTGTCAGTGAAGGAGAGGTAAACATCTAATATGTGTCAGTGAAGGAGAGGTAAACATCTAATATGTGTCAGTGAAGGAGAGGTAAACATCTAATATGTGTCAGTGAAGGAGAGGTAAACATCTAATGTGTGTCAGTGAAGGAGAGGTAAACATCTAATGTGTGTCAGTGAAGGAGAGATAAACATCTAATATGTGTCAGTGAAGGAGAGATAAACATCTAATATGTGTCAGTGAAGGAGAGATAAACATCTAATATGTGTCAGTGAAGGAGAGATAAACATCTAATGTGTGTCAGTGAAGGAGAGGTAAACATCTAATGTGTGTCAGTGAAGGAGAGGTAAACATCTGTGTGTCAGTGAAGGAGAGGTAAACATCTGTGTGTCAGTGAAGGAGAGGTAAACATCTAATATGTGTCAGAAGGAGACCAATGTACCACCTCACCCCACTGTGCATTAACCCTCCAGAGGACGTAAACACAGAAAGTATGCTCTCCCGCTGTGAACATTTTGCAGCAGGCAAACAGAAACCACATGGCAGGGGGAATAATGCAGCACGCATAACGTTGGCAGATGCTTTTAAAAGAGCGCCAGAGGTTTTCATTAAAGTGTAAACTCAGTAGCTGCAATTGCCGTTAAAACACCACCATGGTTGGGGTCTCCTCATTAGCTAACCTGAGGGGGGACTAAAAACAAAAACAGCAGAAGCAGGCTTGCAATGTTCATAACACCCTGCCCCTCGACTTAAATCCCACATGTGTCTGCCCTCAGGCCAGGCTGCCCTGAGTGGAAAGAGCTATGGTGTGATTTTTCCAGGGGCATGCTGCATGTGCACTGTTGAGAGGGAGCTGGAGCAAGAGAGAGGGGAGGTAGAGCCAGCGAGAGAGCAACATGCCGACCTGTTGAACTGTGGTGGTAAGGTCCAGACACAGGTGAATGATCTTATTCTTGATGCTGGTGAAGTCACTGATCCCAGTCAGGGGCGTCCTGCAACAAGAGAGGAGAGAAAAGATTGAGATGCCATTTTATCATGACATTCTAAGGTCCGTGTCTTGTCCCTGACCGTACTGAGATTCAGTAGCAGTCAGGAGAGCTGGATAAGGGATTAAACATCACAGTGGGACAACAGTGTGACAGAGCCCCCTCTAGGAGGCTGTTAATAAGGAAAACAGTACTGGTGAACCTTGCTCTACTTTGCGTGTGCCTAGGATAGAAGGCTCTGCGGCCACAGACAATGATTGGAAGGAACAGTCTGTCTCCATGTTGGACCACCTCCTCCATTCCTTCTCTAAAATATCCACCCCTGAACTCCAAAACACATCTCCTACCGCTAGCCCCTCAACACCATGCCACCCCCAAATACATTGGGAGAAGTCATCACAACACACTTTTGATCTTGAAACAAACCTCAGAAAATAAACATATCCTTTCAGCTGTGAAGGTCAACATGGTGACATTAATACTACTTCCTGGTTCAGTTATAACTGACAGAAGGGGAGAGAGATCTTTAAAACAAATGTAGGAAAATAAAGCAAGCACTGTACATGAGCAGTAGAGTATGTGGATATTCTGGAGGTTCTTACAGCTCATCTGGATATTCTCTAGACAGAGGTAGAGGAAACCCACCAGACTGTATCCAATTTCATTTATATGTCCTCAAACCCTTTCTAGAAGGCTCTCCTGAGAGAGAAGAGTTGTGTTTCTGCTATAGTCTGTAGAGGCTGAGGAAAAACCAATGCCTGTAATGTGTAGCGTAGCAGTATATTCTAGTCATGAGGTGATTCAGTGAGCTTAATGACTCCTATGTGTTGGAAAAACTAACATTACAGCTAACCTCAACGGCAGTCCAGGAGCTTGAATGTATATAGAAGATTTTATGTAGCTAGTTACCATGGTAATCCTACTCTGTACATACGAGTACACTGAATGTTTTTTCCTCATGGGGACAGCCTTCTCAGAATGCTGTGCGAGGCCTTACCTGTCCAACCAGGCCAGGAGACTCTTGGCAGCTCCGATGAGCTCCACCACGGAGGTGAGGAAGTCGTTGGGGGGTTTCCTGGAGGTGCTGCCGTCGTATGTCGGGCTCTTCCTGCGGTCTGACGTGGACACGTGCAGGCTGTTGGTGGCTGCTCTCATCCTCACCACCAGACCCTTCAGATTGTCTGTCTCCACTCCATAGTTCTGAAAGGGGAAGAAAGAGCACAACAATTGAGCTCGATATATCAAAGTTATAGTTTGTCATAAAACAATGTGTTTTTTTATGTAATTACAGTGAACGTCAAATCATTTTTTGGGACAAAGCATTCCTGATCAGAAACAGTTTTTCCAGATTTTTATGGCTCTGGATTTCATTTCACAGACAAACATGTTTCCTGCAGAGTAAATGTGGGTTATTAATTGTAATGGGCTAAGGACGCATGATTTAAGAGGCCATGTCTCTACCGGCACCTCTGGGGAGAAATTCCCCTGCATTCTTCAGGCACGTCTGGCTCAACCCTCGGGAGAGAGGCGTGCACGTGCCATCACCTGATTCCCATCAAGCAAAGTTTTCATTCCTGAGCCAGTAAGTTGAGGGCAGACGTGTAAGCCTGGCCACAGATCTGTGTGTGCTTAGGCTACTGCTCTGTCGACTGTTTATTCCTACTGCCCTTACAACCCTGACCTCGCTGAGCTGCTCCAGGGGAAGTGATTAGGCAAATGATTGACGGACACACCCAACCTAGTTTTTACTTCCAACTGTGTAGAAAAATATTATCTTTTGAGTTTACGACCCAGAAAATTCCTATAATATATAATTCCTCCTAATGGCCAAAGAAATCCCTTATTTGAGGCCAAAGTTGTGTCCTGTACCTGCTGGTCCCTAGCTCTGCTCCTACTACAGGGATATTTTGTATGAAATAAAGCTTTAGATGTACATTGTTAGTACAGTATGAGCAGGCCAAGTAGCATTTCTTTACGTAAGCATCCGCAGCGCCTCACAAAGCCTTCATCATAGCGCATAGCTACAGTTAGTCATATGGTGAGTTCATCACCTAACATCGGATTGTGCGGTACATTTCACTGCGAGCAATGTGTCTGATCTCAGGGAGCATTGGATTTAACACTGACCTATGGTCAGGTTCAGACTAATGCTCTCATCAAACACCACGATGGCCACATTCATTGTGACGTCAGTCAGCTGCCGGCTCTGCTTAGTGGCTTAATTTAGGATGGCTTAATTTAGCAACTAATCCTGGCAACTCACGCACGCTCCACTTAAATATTGCGGAAAGAATGTGTTTGGAGTAGAGTGCTAGTTAAAGGAGACGAGAGGGGGGGTAGCCTAAACTCCTGTTCTGGCAAATATCAGCTCACATGGTGTTGCATCCCTGCCAGCCTCTGGCCTCAGCCCGACTGGCACGCTAACGGCTAAACACGCTAAAGAGCAGAAAATAGCCTGCGCTCGCTCAGCCCTGTTCCACACTGAGGAAACCTGCAAGTGATCAGCGGCTAACTCCACTCAGCTGCCGTTTTATATCAGGAGCAGTTACTCAGGAACCGATTATATATTACCTCACCCTAAAGTCGTCCCCACGGAGCTGCATGGAGCTGAGGCAGAAGCCATATGTGCAAACTGATAGAGCATGTTACATGGTACCTTAAGCAGATTTATACTAGGAGAAGAGATGGAGAGAAGGTGCATATAACTATCTCAGATGCTCTAAAACCCCACACTTGTCCATTATAAGACACAGCAACTGTGTTGAACCAAAACAGAGTGGCTTTGAAACTAAGCCATGGAGAGCCAATCAACATCAAACAGCACTGCTGGCTATGTCATTAGTGAGCCAATAACACATAGAAAACACCAGCTCTGACTGGTAGGCAGATGTTGAACACCTCTTTGTTGCATAGCTGTAGCAACTTATAGGAACAGGGACCAGGTAAATAATGGCAGTTTTAAATCAAATTCACTCCATTTCAAAGTGACTGTTGAGAGCAGGATCTGCTTGGGCCTCCAGATTGGTCCTGTATCCTGACATGAACAAGTGTTCTCAGGAGACCCGAGGAGGGCTATCGCAACAGGTTCTTCCTGCCCCTCACCACATGGGCCCAACGATACGCATCACCTGACACGACCAGAGGAACATGGCCCAAGAAGGGCGTTCCCACAACTCTCAACCACAGACATCGGTTTTCTGCTCCTGAGGAGATAGGTACGCACCTCTAGGGGACAAGTCCACAGTGGACAGTAAAACACCAATATTAGCAGTTTCTACACACTACTTGGCTGCTGCGCCTTGAATATCTATTCCATGGCTCTGGGAGACAATAGTTGGGCTTTTCTCCTGTGAGCTGGACGCTGGGTTTCCAAAGACAATCAGAGGTGTTGGGTTTCAAGATGGGTCTCTGCAGAAGTCATGGTTTTAACGAGAGTCCCAGTTTCATTAATCAACATGTCCTTCGTCGGTCTACAGAGACTTGTTTGCTCTGATGGCTTTTGGCTGGTGTGAGCTTTAATCGGAGTATGTCAGTCTGTCTAACGTCCTGCTGAGGGGGAGGAACTCTATGAGAGTCAAGCTAAGACACGTGTCATACAAGGTTCTACTCATTTATGAGATGAAAACAAATACACAGCGCTGACGTAAGAACATGCTCTCCAAGAGTATTCAACAGAAAAAGAGAAGGTTCAGAGCATCTCATCTCCTGATCATCTATTCAATGGCTACATGACCGATACAGGGGGTATCCTGTCTACGCTGAAAGGACGGTGTGACCACAAAGAGAAGAATTGGACTTGAACCGTTTGACCCCACAGCAGAGAGACACTAATGAGGTGGGAATTGGCTGCCAAAGTGAGGGGGTCTGGTATTTGTCAGCTGTGTGTTCCAGTCATAAGCCATGACCTCTCCCGGGACCAATGAGAGAGAGGCCTCTATGTTAATAAAGTAGGGATGGGCACAGTTATTCAAAGTTATGACAGTTATGAGTGTGCCCTATAAAATAAAAGACATACCGGTAGCCTAAACACTTTTCACATGTGTAGCTTGTCATTGTTGGTCAATCAAAGCAGCACTACCGTCAGAGGCTCCATGTATGGCAAGTGAAGTGGGAGATTTCCGCTAAATGGAATTAAGTTAGTTAAATGAGGAGTAGGCTACAATGATCAACCAAAATGTCGGCTGTTTAATATGAATGGAGTTATTGTAGACAAGTACGCGTAGAGTGCGGCAAAATAGCCTCAAATAGCCTGCTAGCAAACCAACTTAGCTGGCTATTTTAGCTAGCTAGCTTCTTTACATCAATTTGATGCCGTCAAGACAGACACTACCAGTTGAGTTTCTAACTTGCGTGAGTCGGTTTGGCTACTTTCTCCCTCTCTGTGTCAGACACCCCGGCCCAAAAGAGAGCGAGAGAGAGAGAGAGAGGGCGACAGGTAGCCGGGAGGGTTGGAGCATTGGGCCAGTATCCAAAAGGTTGTTGGATCGAATCCCCAAGCTGACAAGGTAAAAATCTCTCCTTCTGCCCCGAGTAAGGCAGTTCACCCAATGTTTCCCGGTCACCGATGACGTGGATTTCGATTAATGCAGAGCCCCGCACCTCTCTGATTGAGGGATTGGGTTAAATGCGGAAGACATTTCAGTTGAATGCATTCAGTTGTACAACTGACTAGGTGTCCCCATTGCACCCCTTCCCCACCCATCTCTGTTGAAACAAGCCTCTCCTGAGTCACGCAAGTAAGTTTCCGTTAAACCATTTTTTTTAAATGCATTTCGACTATCCAGATATCTGAAAAAATGCATATTACTGTAATAGTGAAATGATTTAAAATTCCCATCCCTATTAATAAGGAGAGCCACAGCAGATCACGTTTACCCAGGGTTCTTCAATCACAGGTGTGAGAGCAGTTCCAGGCATTCCAAACCAAGTCCGACTAAACATCCTCTCGGTCGTCCATAACATAATTATCCTCTCCCAACAGACTTTCAATTTATTTTGAGAAATAACAGAAGCCCTGCATTGGGGGAAGACCTATTAAAGTGAACAAACACACACTGGAGAAACAAGGAAGCACGGGTTAAATTTATGAAGCCCATCAAGAGAAAACTATGAGGCTTCAGTAAATTGCAGGGGATGAGCAGAAATCTGGGCCCAATTACCCTGAGCAGAGGAAGGGATGCAGGATGTACGGTATGGTAAATAAGGTAGGACACATAGATTAATCAAACCATTAGACATACCCTCTCACCCCTGTAATAAGCATTTCCACGTGTCCATCCATTCCCAATAACCACAGAAACGTTACCGCCCAGGGTCTTATCTATTCAAGCTGCCATCACAGTCTTCAGAAAGGGATGCTCAGACACTATCCAACAATAATTCCCTTGGAATATTCCCGAGAGATGGTGAATCAGTGAACCCCAGACTTCAGAGGTCCATCCCAGGATAAGGGTCTCACAGCTGGACACAGACATGGGGCTCAGGACACTCAGACTGGCAGCTACCATGCTGAGGTTAATCTCCTCATTTGAATCTCAAACTTAACCATTAGGAGCAAACGAACCAGGAGCAAACTAAGCAGGATCAGATGTTAAAGGGCACGAACAAGACTGGTGTCTAACCACAGACCAGCACACACTCCCACAAGACCTTTCTAAACCACACTAGGCCCCTCAGGCATTTAGATGGTGGGCCAGTGCCTGCCAAATTAGATCAGTTTGGGCACAGTAACCTGTTGGTCTACTGAACTTCCTTCTTTATAGAATAAATAAGATCAGTGAGGATAAAATCTAAATGGATATGCTCTTTTTAGCAACTTGATAGAGGACAAATCATTAATGTGAGCTAATTTAAAAGGAGCATAAGGATTTGACAAAAGAACGCTGACACTGATAAAAACTCAAGACCGCAATCTGGGCTTATATGACACAGGAAGTGATAAAAACCCAAATCAATCCCATCTGTTTGAAAAGATCAGACAAACAGAACCAGGTTGTGTTTTAAGAGAGGCTATATCCCAGTCTTTTGGTCTCTCGCTCTCCTCTCGAGGAGCTTTAATACAACAGTGTTGACCATAACTCTTCACCTGGCAGCTCTTCTGATGGACGGCCCATCTCCCAGTCAGATCCCAGCCCAGCTAGTAGGCTGTAACTCCATTCCCATGAGCCACTGGGGTAAGAGACAAGAGGCCAAGGCCGGGAGTGCACTGGGAATGTACAGCTGACCTGACGTACGTGTCTGTCTGTCTGTCTGTCTGTCTGTCTGTCTGTCTGTCTGTCTGTCTGTCTGTCTGTCTGTCTGTCTGTCTGTCTGTCTGTCTGTCTGTCTGTCTGTCTGTCTGTCTGTCTGTCTGTCTGTCTGTCTGTCTGTCTGTCTGTCTGTCTGTCTGTCTGTCTGTCTGTCTGTCTGTCTGTCTGTCTGTCTGTCTGTCTGTCTGTCTGTCTGTCTGTCTGTCTGTCTGTCTGTCTGTCTGTCTGTCTGTCTGTCTGTCTGTCTGTCTGTCTGTCTGTCTGTCTGTCTGTCTGTCTGTCTGTCTGTCTGTCTGTCTGTCTGTCTGTCTGTCTGTCTGTCTGTCTGTCTGTCTGTCTGTCTGTCTGTCTGTCTGTCTGTCTGTCTGTCTGTCTGTCTGTCTGTCTGTCTGTCTGTCTGTCTGTCTGTCTGTCTGTCTGTCTGTTGTCTGTCTGTCTGTCTGTCTGTCTGTCTGTCTGTCTGTCTGTCTGTCTGTCTGTCTGTCTGTTGTCTGTCTGTCGTCTGTCTGTCTGTCTGTCTGTCTGTCTGTCTGTCTGTCTGTGTCTGTCTGTCTGTCTGTCTGTCTGTCTGTCTGTCTGTCTGTCTGTCTGTCTGTCTGTCTGTCTGTCTGTCTGTCTGTCTGTCTGTCTGTCTGTCTGTCTGTCTGTCTGTCTGTCTGTCTGTCTGTCTGTCTGTCTGTCTGTCTGTCTGTCTGTCTGTCTGTCTGTCTGTCTGTCTGTCTGTCTGTCTGTCTGTCTGTCTGTCTGTCTGTCTGTCTGTCTGTCTGTCTGTCTGTGTCTGTCTGTCTGTCTGTCTGTCTGTCTGTCTGTCTGTCTGTCTGTCTTTCTGTCTGTCTGTCTGTCTGTCTGTCTGTCTGTCTGTCTGTCTGTCTGTCTGTCTGTCTGTCTGTCTGTCTGTCTGTCTGTCTGTCTGTCTGTCTGTCTGTCTGTCTGTCTGTCTGTCTGTCTGTCTGTCTGTCTGTCTGTCTGTCTGTCTGTCTGTCTGTCTGTCTGTCTTCCCTGTCTGTCTGTCTGTCGTCTTCTTTGTCTGTCTGTCTGTCTGTCTGTCTGTCTGTCTGTCATTTGTCTGTCTGTCTGTCTGTCTGTCTGTCTGTCTGTCTGAAATTCTGTCTGTCTGTCTGTCTGTCTGTCTGTCTGTCTGTCTGTCTGTCTGTCTGTCTGTCTGTCTGTCTGTCTGTCTGTCTGGTGTCGTCTGTCTGTCTGTCTGTCTGTCTGTCTGTCTGTCTGTCTGTCTGTCTGTCTGTCTGTCTGTCTGTCTGTCTGTCTGTCTGTCTGTCTGTCTGTCTGTCTGTCTGTCTGTCTGTCTGTCTGTCTGTCTGTCTGTCTGTCTGTCTGTCTGTCTGTCTGTCTGTCTGTCTGTCTGTCTGTCTGTCTGTCTGTCTGTCTGTCTGTCTGTCTGTCTGTCTGTCTGTCTGTCTGTCTGTGTAAGAGAGGGAGAGAAACAGAGACCGAAAGCGAGAACACTAACCCATTTCGCCACTTCATGTCCTGCCTCCCTATCTGTGGGAATGTTTACTAATTGTAAGTCTCTCTGGACAAGAGCGTCTGCAAAAATGTAAATGCACTACTAATAATCAGCTCACATTCAACCACCACACCAGACCTGGGACTCATACAGCCTGATTTGACTCCATCTCTGGAGTGAAACTGATAGTGTTTCCTACTCTAATATCCTGGAGCAGTGTTCCACATCCCATTGAGCTCTGTGGGAAATGAGAGGTTCTGCAACACTGGATCTGTTGGCTGACAACTATATTCTGGGCATATTTCAAACACACGCCAGCACTGCTAGAGCAGGGTGGCAGCAGGGCTGATGACCTAAGCTCCATGAGACTCATTAAACAACCAGCAAGTTCATGGTCCCACCATCTGTTTTATCTTAAACTAGAAACAACCTATTGACATGCCGGGGGGGGGGGGCAGAGAGAGAAAGATGTGGTGTGAGCACCCCATACCAGAGCACAGAGCAGGTCGACAGCCTCCAGCACCAGCTCCTGGTGTCCAATGCGGGCCACACCCAGCTCCTCCAGGTCCTGATGGGAGATCTTCAGCAGCTGCTCCCCACTGATTTTCTCCTGCTCAAAGTTAGCTACATACTGCTGCAGGCTGTCATCCAGCCCTGAGGGGGGGGGGGGGGAGAATCCATTGATTAGACAAAGATCACCTACAGCAATAATCCCTCAAAACAGCCCTTGCACAGAAGCAAGAGATTGAACTTCACTTAACTTTATAGTTTTCCCCGTTCATGAACACTATCAACGTTTATTTTACTGTGGGAATTGTGATCGATTCAACACAATAGTCATTTTCCATGCAACATACTGAAACAAAACGAACTAAGCAAGAAATTCTGTTCTAGAACGCACCGGAGTAGGATTGTATTGTATTGACAGACCCAACCTCTACACAGACAGGTGCACCATAACCAATCAGAGCTGCAGTAGGCCTATATGCAAATAGACCATTGCCACATATGGATCTGTGCCTTTCACTTTGAACTGGACTGTTTTTACAGCATGAGCGGTTATGAGTCGATGCTCTTGTTTTGAGATCAAAGCGAGAGCTACATGGAGCAACGTGTGCACATTTGTACGTGTTCATATCATTTGTAGTCAGCAATAGGGGAGTGATTGCTTCCTACAAGAGCACAAATTGTGTGCATTTGTAGACATCTTTGAAAAGAGTCAGGTAAAGAGCTTTGCTCCATTTGTAGTGTTGTATTTTGAGACAGGGTTGAATAAGCTAAGTAGCCAATGGGCAGAGGGTAGCATAATTTGCCTGATTCTCTAATATTGGTATGGAAATAAATAATGCATATTTTGTAGAGTGGTTTCTTGCGTCAAACAACCATTTCCAGTCACCTTGTCTTAGGGACAAGTGAATAAACCGGTTAATTCTAAGCCCTGCATGCATGCTTCAAAAGTTTAAATGGAATGTAGGCCTACATTGAACAGCACACACTGGCTGCTATTGTAGGCTGAATGATAGAACAGCTATTTCCATGTTAAAATGTTTGAAGCATCTTCGACGGGCGGCAGGGTAGCCTAGTGGTTAGAGCATTGGACTAGTAACCGAAAGGTTGCAAGTTCAAATCCCCGAGCTGACAAGGTACAAAATCTGTCGTTCTGCCCTTGAACAGGCAGTTAACCCACTGTTCCTAGGCCGTCATTGAAAAAAATTGAATTAAATTTAAAAAATGTAATGTTTTTTTATGGTAGGCCACTCTGGTAGGCCTACATTATGATCAAATAGCCACTTGACCAGTGCTAAAACGAACAAAGTGGGTACAGCCTCAATGTTCACAGTAAACACAAAGAAAGTTGCAAAGAATGTTCACAACGTTCAAGTTTGCGCTGAGCAAAACTGAGATTTGATGATGAGGGAACGTTGCCTATAAGGAAGACCTATTCGTGTGGAAAGACTCAAAAGATAACATATGAGAAAATAAAGCAATTAATCCTGCTTTGATGCAGGCCTCCTGGCTCCCTATAGCATTCAGTACCGATTCCTCATTAATCCTGCTTTGATGCAGGCCTCCTGGCTCCATATAGCATTCAGTACCGATTCCTCATTAATCCTGCTTTGATGCAGGCCTCCTGGCTCCCTATAGCATTCAGTACCGATTCCTCATTAATCCTGCTTTGATGCAGGCCTCCTGGCTCCCTATAGCATTCAGTACCGATTCCTCATTAATCCTGCTTTGATGCAGGCCTCCTGGCTCCCTATAGCATTCAGTACCGATTCCTCATTAATCCTGCTTTGATGCAGGCCTCCTGGCTCCCTATAGCATTCAGTACCGATTCCTCATTAATCCTGCTTTGATGCAGGCCTCCTGGCTCCCTATAGCATTCAGTACCGATTCCTCATTAATCCTGCTTTGATGCAGGCCTCCTGGCTCCCTATAGCATTCAGTACCGATTCCTCATTAATCCTGCTTTGATGCAGGCCTCCTGGCTCCTATAGCATTCAGTACCGATTCCTCATTAATCCTGCTTTGATGCAGGCCTCCTGCAGGCCTCCTGGCTCCTATAGCATTCAGCATTCATTAATCCTGCTTTGATGCAGGCCTCCTGGCTCCTATAGCATTCAGTACTGATTCCTCATTAATCCTGCTTTGATGCAGGCCTCCTGGCTCCCTATAGCCAGTACCGATTCCTCATTAATCCTGCTTTGATGCAGGCCTCCTATGCATTCAGTACCGATTCCTCATTAATCCCTTTGATGCAGGCCTCCTGGCTCCCTATAGCATTCAGATTCCTCATTAATCCCTTTGATGCAGGCTGGCTCCTATAGCATTCAGTACCGATTCCTCATTAATCCTGCTTTGAGAGTAGCCAGTACCGATTCCTCATTAACCTGCTTTGATGCAGGCCTCCTGGCTCCAGCCTTGTATTGACAAGCCCAGTTCTCATTAATCCTGCTTTGATGCAGGCCTCCTGGCTCCCTATAGCATTCACTTTGATGCAGGCCCTCCTGCTCCCTATAGCATTCAGTACCGATTCCTCATTAATCCTGCTTTGATGCAGGCCTCCAGTACCGACAACATGTTTGAGACACACCTCATTAACAGCCTTGTATTGACAAGCCCAGTTCTAATTGCAGACTTGACACCGGACAACATACAGGCGGCTGTGTGTACACAAACCAACAGCAGAGAGAAAAACAGGTGCATCAGATCTATCCTCAAGATAAACACACCATAAACAGAAGAGGTTAAACCTGACTGAAGTCTGTTTGGCCAGTTAAACAATAGATGGCTCTCGGGTCTGATTACAGTTGGAGAATGTCTCGTCTGCTATTCAAATCCCTACACTGTTGGATGAGTTGTAACGATCACAATACCAGCCATTCTGCCCACTAAAGGATAAGAAACCCATACTACATTACAGTGACACTTAGTAAAGTCTCAACTGGATCAACGAAACGCGGTTCATATTTTACAGGTCTGTGAGATTGACCCAGCGGTTGGATTTTACAGTGAGGCGGCAATAGACTTTTTTTGCCCAGTGAGGCTTTTTATTTGAATATGTTCCATAATCAATGTCTGGTTCTTCATATGCATTTAGATTAAGTGACGGATGACATCATGATAATCATCACAAGCACTCTTCGCAGAAGTCTGTGTGGGTAATGTGGAGTGCTTTAGATAATAAAACATGTGACGTGTAATTCAAATTATTTTGGGGGGAAAGAGACAAACCAGCTCCAGCACATAAGTCTCCCTTAGAGCCAAACTAAAATGATTCTTGTTCTAAATAAAACCTGACTGCAACAATCATAACCCCGTCTCATTTGGGCCGGTAAGCAGTGTTGTGACAACAGAGTGAAGAACAGGCCTGTGTGTGGGAGAGGAGGCATGGGCCAGAGAGGAAGGGAGGAAACACCATCTTGCTTATCAAAGAGGGCACAGAGAGGGGCAGCTGCAGAGCTAAGGCCCTGAGCCCTGGTCCCCTGAATGGCCTGTCAGCTGCACAACACACACACACAGAGCACTTTGGATTCAAGCATTCTTTCCAGTCTAAACTGCAGCCATAATAACCACACTCCGTATAAGAATATACTACATATAGTGTATGTAGAGCATGTGTGTGTGCAGACAGGGTGTGTTCTGTGGTCAGGGGTCATCTTTATGAATGGCACCTCATATTTATGCCTGTGTGACAATCAATGTGTGTGTGGGTGTGGAGTGCTGTTGCTAAGGCAAAGTGTGTGTGTGTGTGTCAGCGTATTGAATGGTTCAGTGCTACAGGAGATCCGGTTACAGATACCAGAGCAGACTATTAATCTGTTTGGCAGAGAGACAGACACGGGCTCCCAAGACTGACCACAGAGGCTGCTGTGCCAATCACATCTACTGGATTGCAGCAAGAGTAGTGTGTGCATGCTGCTGTGATGGACTGTCCACTTTGCAACCACACACATTCTGTACATTCATAGAAACAATTACATTGACATTAGACCTACATTCAAACCCAACAACTCGGAACAGCCAAGTCTTACACAAAAAAACGAAATACTACAAATGTGCAGAAGAATCTCTTTAATATACCATTAGCTGTGCTTTATTGCATTTTTAACAACATATAAAACACAAAAATGTTTAGGGAAAGGCTGCAAGGCTTCTGCAAATGAATCTATCAAACTGCTCAAGTATAACACAACCAGTCAAGTACATTTACTGTCTAAACAGCTTTCCCATTCCTATGTTGAGAATTCCCAGGGCAGACTTGACAGTTCTGGCTTAACCCCTTAGATTAACCGGGTTCAGGCAGCACAGAGGGAACTCACTTCATGGACCCAGTGGAGGAGACTATGAGTGGGTCCCAGCAAGCGCTGTGCTGCCGTGTTGGCGGGCGGACTGAACCCAGCCCAACACAAACACAGACTACGCCTCTGACTGGGCCAGCCGCTGGTAATGGGGTTAAAGAGAAACAAAAAGGATGGAAACCATGGGCTATGGTTTCTCCTTCCTGCATTACCCTCGCCGTGTTAAAAGGCGAATGATTGTGGAATGTGGAATGATTCCATCCTTCTGCGGAATATCTCCACGGATGAGTAAAGAAGGGTAGAGGGGAAGGCAAGCTTGAGGTTTAGGTTACCAGGCCTGCTCTGGCTCAGACAGTGCCTGTTTTCCTTCCCATCCTTAAAGCTAGAATCCTTAGTTGAATCAATAACAAAGTGGTCTTCCCACCTCTGTTTTGGTAAAAAGCTGAGGGATGGGCCTGGAGAAAATGATAACACTCAAATGCATATATAATCCTTTCATCTGTTGGTCTGACTATCCATGATATCAAAAGGATAGCTTTAACCATGTTCAAAGGCTGTTTTTCAGTTAAGCTTATTCAGTAGCACTTGGAAACAAAATTCGTTGCCAACTATTCACATAGAGTTACGTTGCAATCACTAGGCAGCCAACTGCCTATCGTAGGATCCAGAGTTATCAATAAGACACGTATATTACACAACATGAGTCACAACCCCACGATAGTTCAATGACAATAAACAGAACATTTATCATCATCGTTTTTTTTAAAGTGCGATATAAATTTGAACTTTGGAAAAAAGTGCTTTTATAAATGCATGGCGCAGGCCTCATTTCATGGGATCATTGTAAAATAAGCTCTCTCTCAATGAACAAGCCTTACATAAGAAAATGTTGTCAGTCACATTGCCAAATATTCCTACTGGAAACCCTGGTGGGAACATGGGTTCCCCCAGTCAGATTCCATTATTCCCATTGGAACCACACACACAGCACTATCCCTATAGTCATACAAGACATAGTGGATTTCTCCCATAGGAGTCACACAGCATTTGTTCCCAGAGGTACTAAAAATCTGTTTTCTGCCCCTGAGCAAGGCTGTTAACCCACTGTTCCACAGGCACCGAAGACGTGGATGTTTATTAAGGCAGCCAACCGCACCTCTCTGATTCAAAGGAGTTGGGTTAAAATGCAGAAAACACATTTCAGTTAAAGGCATTCAGTTGTACAACTGACTAGTTTATCACCCTTTCCCATGTTCTCTGTCTGGCCTGTACCCTTGCCACAACCAGAAGAAAATATGCCCTTTTTCCACACACAACTATCAATTTCCATTATGGACAAAAAACAAGTGAGGGAGGTTGGATGTCACATGGTGAAATGACGAAGGAGATAAGTGGGGGTGTCTTTTCAGAGTATGTGAAAGCTCTTCAAAGGGGTAACCAGGCTCAAATGCTTTAGAAATGTTTTACTGCCATCCTGAAACCAACACACACTTAAATGCAAAATCTGAGATGAAGTGAGAAGCAACATGCATAAACTGACTAATTCTGTCTCACTAACCCAGGTTTCTCCTAATTTGAACATCAGTGTGTATGTATTAGTGCCAACAATCCAATTGACTCATTACACGAGAGGCCAAACATATGGTTGAAGCCAAGTGTGTTTTCAATGTAACATAATAGGAGGAAGTTCCATTTCAAAGCAATTAGACTGAGTGATCTATTTTCACAATATGGGGGATGAGTAACAAAGCTCGACCTGATGCCCAGTCTATCATTACCCCACCCACTCTGGAGCAGGGGGCAGGATGGACGGGCACCTGCTGTTACTGTGCAGGTCCTGCTGTCACCCACTACATCCAGTCATTTAGACCTGGAACTATGTACAACAGGTTATCAACAAAACAGCTTCAGTCCAGAGGTGACAGGAGTTGACAGACAGGCATGATTCTGGACAGCTGGGAAAAAGCCGAGAGGCTGAGGCTCAGTTTGGACTTTAGAAACGGATCTGGATTCCACTGGAAGTCCTGTGTGGCTCAGTTGGTAGAGCATGGGGGCGACACAGTACGGGATTGTATACAATCACTACTGTAAGTTGCTTTGGATAAGAGCTGCTAAATGACTAAAACGTAAATATAAGGCATTCTTAAAGGGATACTTAGAGATTTTGGCAATTAAATAAACTCGTGGATACCATTTTTATTTCTCTGCGTGCATTTTGAAGGAAGTTGCTAACTAGCGTTAATGCAATAGCTGGAAGTCTACGGGTAACACTAGTTAGCATTCACTCAAAAACTACCTCTAAACATCCTTTATACTGGACACAGAGACATACACTTGGTATCCACAAGTTCATCTGACTCTGGGGAAGTAGATAAAAGGGCCTCATCGACAAAATCTCTAAGTATCCCTTTAAGGCTCTAAGCACAAGTTTTTGGCCATGTAAACACTGTCATTTTGGCAGCCAACAGCCTGGCTAGTTCTGTGATAATCCTAACATTCCTGGTTCACATCCTTACTGAAGCACGAAAAACAGCAGGTTTCCTTTCAAAAGCCAGAACATGACAGTCCATGGGGAATCAAAGAATAATCAGGTGAGTCAGACACTGGAAATGCTAACAAGTACAGAAGAAAAAGGCTGCACAGAGCCCCACAGCATGTAGACTCGCTAGTATACTACTGAAACACTTTTGGAAGCAGATATCATCTGTAAGGTTATTTGCTTTACAATGAAATCCAAATGCCTTAGATTGTGGGTTCTATTACAAGAGAACACTACGTCTTTTTCTTATCTGAAGCAGACCTTGATCAAAACACCGGTTAATCCTACATAATTGATTATGTGCTGCAGATTTAGGATGACATGCACATCTGTTCCTTACAACAGTATATAAACACACTGGTGCACATCCACTTGCATGCACATAGCCGCCCTCCTCCTCTCGCTCCTCCCAACGCCAGGCTCACATCCGCCACCAAGCCCGGTGATACTCTGGCAGGCTTAGCTTGGGTTCTCAGGGGTTTGATTACATGAGAGAGAAGAGTCTTTCACCTCCCACAGAAAAAGCCCTGCCTCTCCTCACTGTTTTCCAGGGGGGCTCTGGCCATCTGTCACCTTGTTGTCTCCTCCCTGGTCCTACCCTGCCTGGGCTGGACAACGGGAAAGCTGCTGGGCGTACAATAGCAGTGCCACTGTAACTCTCCCCATTTTATTTAACCCGGCAAACCTGTGGGGAATCAGAGGAATAGCCATTGTTCTCAGGAGGCGAGCCATTGTGGGAATTCCAACATTCCAGCACAATGGCTCTGGGCAGCCTGGGTTGTAATTAGAAAAGAAACTCAAAGAAAAGTGCTAAGCCTTCCTCTGATGCAGGACTTTACTTCACATTAGCAAAACAAAGCCCATACACAAGACAGTAGCTAGTGTGAAAGGGACAGTTGTGCAACAGTACCATCCTCACTGAGCATCTAAACAACTGTGCACATTGAGTATCTATCTATAAGCTATGCCCCCTGGGCTATAAAGAACATTTTTGGGGAGGACTTTATCCAAGAGTACAATTTCACATTATGGCCCATCCTGTTTACTGTCTGTAAGCTTAGAAGTTACCATCACCAGGAGCAAATGTGTGCCCTCATCAGTTAATTCATTGGTGTGTTTCTGTAGGCTAGTTGTGTACGGTCCTAAGTTTAACAAAGTGTATTTTTGCCTAGCAGGGCTTATCTTGAACAAAGATTACACTTTTAACCTGGTTCTCCAACATGATAAATGTCTTAAGGAGAGTGACAAAAAAAGCAGTCTGTCGAGGGGAGATGGACGATGACGGCGCAGAGATCACACTCATGTCGTGTGGTAAGATAAACACAACCTCATCCTGGCCCTACTCCCCATGCAGGCTCCAGTCACACTGGGGATACCTCACTCAGCAGATAAGGTGGCGAGACACTGACAGAGGTCAAGGAGGTTGGATTATAGGGCTGTGATGGGAAAGGAAGGGGAGTTTTGACCTGTGGATATACTTGCTGACCTGCAGGCATGTGACAAAGATGGAACGATAGAGAACTACACCAAGGGGAATGAACAACAGAAAGTGCCACAGGCTCATAAACTCTGACAGTCACTCCTGGCTGAGTTCCCAAGCACCAAACGCGTCAGTCACATCCACGTTTCAACAGGACATAAACGGAAAGACCAGTTATGGGTTGCTGAGTTTCTTCCTGTAATGGAGGTCCAACGAAGTCCTTTCTCACAGCTCAGAGAGGCTGCCCCTGCATAAGCTTGTGTACAACAATCAGAGGTCATACACGTCAATGTGCAGAATGATTTCTATGGGCATATTCTTATTCAGTGAGGTCTGGGTCTCAGACTGGAGCAGGAGCTGTGTGTAATGCTGTGGTTCTAGAATTACCTCTCCTGCCTACTAAACACTGCACTGCAGCCAGCCAGCTAGCCACGCTGCTCATTACCTCACACGTAAACAACCACTAAAGAGAGTAACAAAGGGCCACAAAAATGGCAGAAATTCCCTGTCACTCCACCACGCCCCAGCTTTCTCCATGCTTATAATGTTGTTTGTGTTTGTTTGTCCTGGGACGATTGTTTTTTAACAAAGTCTTTGTGCAATTGTAACACCTCCCAGAGCTTGCCAAAGTCACCTGAAAAACCATCTTAAGTCAACTTCACTCAAACCCCCCACCTCCCCCAAAAAGGCACCTATACTGTCACTATATAGCCAGGCTAAAACATATGTAGTATTCTTCGCTGAGGTTGTCTCTTCAGTCTTCACAGAGATAGAACACCATGTCTCATCCCAGCGAGGCAGAGGAAACCTATCATGCCCAGCCATGTAAAAAGGGACCTGACCAGGAAAAACTCCTGCCCCTTATTTATGGACAATAGACAGACTGCCTGTACAGTATAGTGAGTGACCTTAATTTATAGACAGACTGGCTGTGTAGTGAGTGAGTGATCTTCATTCCACATGTCAGGTGTATGATCATGGTGGCCTGGCAAGTTTAACAGGGATGTCATGGGAGTACCTTTAAGATTATCTCTGAAGGGGAACAAAGGGAGTACACAACTTTCCAAACCTCCAAATCTGGCTTTTAGTTCAGTTCTAACAGGCTGTTAAACAGTCAGAAAGGACCAGAAAAAATATCTGCCATTAACTGCCAAGCGAAGAGAGTATTTCCTCATCCAAATCTAAAAATGAACCTGGCATCCCATTTCTGACCTCCCCATAATCAGGCAGGCCTGCCTCCCGCTTGGCCCAGGCACACACACTATTTGTTTTTACCCACGATGTGCATTCTCTCAGCTAAACCAGGCTTTAGCAGTAACCCTGCTCTTTGTGCCGGTCCCAAACACTCACAATGACTGCCAGCGCAGCCCTCAACCATGGCTGGGCCCCGGTAAACAAACAACGGGAGAGTAGCCATGATAACGGGTCTGGTGGGGAGTTGGAGACTTGAGACGGGGGGGAAGAGAACGAACATTCCGTTTAGAAAGATTTACAGCCTACACGCATCCAGGTCAGGGAAGGAGACAAGGGTCAAAGAGATTGAGTAACTTTACTCTTGTCGTCCCACCCACTGAAGACCATTAAGTCATTAGCACACACAGGACATACATACACACACACACAACAAGCAATAAGCCGAGAACCAACACACCACAATGGTTGTACTGCTTTCATTGAGATTTCGCAGCCACCCAAATGTTCTCTTCCTCAGATTACATGCTGTACATTACAGCTGAATAGAAACTACGCAATAGGAATCCCCTGCAGCTAGCACTCAGATCCTGTGGAACAGAGAGAACGAGTTCAAAAGAGAGCGGGGCGTTGAGATGAGTCGATCCTGTTCTCCGTGTGGGAGAGACTGAAGGTGAGTCATCTTCAGTGGGATGTCATCTGTGAGCGACAGCGTGACCAGCCAGTGTGACACCCACAGTGCACGACGCAGACAGCTATCCCACTGCAAGGCAGTGACGCACCACAGACTCCTAATCTGCCATGTTAATGACCTATCTGTCTCCCTCTCCCTCTTTGACACACACACACAAAATAATGTGTTTCTGGATCTCTTATGATATGTTAGTGACACAAAGAAATATACTCTCACAAATCATGAATGATTGAGTAGTTCCTTGTGACGGCAGGACAGACACACAGCAATCCTTTTTCACCACAAAACACACCCTGTTCATTTCCTGTTCCGCGTCACCCAATACTGTTGTGAATAAGAGTGACTGACCGAGTTACTGTCATTTTAACCCACAGAAATTCTGTCAACATAAAATGTACTGTTGACTGGAAATTGTTCTAAAATTACAAACAGAGGTAAAACGAGGTGAAAAGTCCTAGCTATAGGATTGTGTTGGACTATTTTCCTTGAGATGGGAGATACCAGTAGTTTGAGCAATAATACATTACATGCGATACTACAAAGGCAGACATTACATGGGTTAATGTCAACCAACCTGAGGAATGCAATCTAGGTTACTGCCTGTGTTTGGTAGAATGTAGACGTGCCTAAATGCCCTTAAAGCAGTAATCCGCTATTTAAAAAAATAACCATCTCCCCACCCCTGTTTCGGTAAAAAGCAGAGAGATGGGGCTGGAGAAATGTAAATCACTTTCAAATTCATAGACAGACCTATGGATGCAATGACTGACCATCCATGATATCAAAATGACAGTTAACCATGTTGAGGCTTTAGTGTTTATTGACATTTCCTTTGTTTACAAACATTGGAGTGAAACCAGCTTATATTTTAGGTTCTGATGGTCTGACAGTTTGACTTCAATGGATGAAGCAAACGCAGATTGCCCCTTTAACATGCTGTTAAACATCACATACAACCGTGGTGAAAGAATGACTGTTTACGCCTATTTTAGAACTACAAAATATTTCTCAATTATACAACGTGCTCATTTTGTTTGAGCATGAGAACACCTAAGATAAATGGGCTAACACCAACAGGTTATGGCGGAATGAGAAGACGTGCATGTGAATAGGAAGTGTGTCCTTAACCGAGAGAGGCTGAACAGTCATTCTTGCTCAGGCATTTAAATCCTTTTAAAAAATGAAACTGGTGGCATAAGTGCATAAAAGGACATCATGCTTGTTTTCACTGCTGATTCAGAGGCAGTAGTTCAGTCCAGTAGCAGAACACATTCCTGTCATATCCAGTGGCTGTTAGAGCATAGTTCACTCCATAGTGCTTTAATAGTACCAACACCACCACAGTAGTGAGCATTTTGAGGCCTTACAGGCCTGCCCGCACGGTACGTCGGATTCCTCACACCTGCTACACCATAAAGGCTCAAAATGTCTGACGGAACTTTGTCGGAGCCTATGACAGTACGTAGTGGTACTTCAAAATCGTCACGAGGAACGAGCAAAGACCACGACAATTGTTTGCAACTTAAGAGTTCGCCCACAACGTGGAAATCGTCTGGCGCAGCAAAATCATGCCTATACAAAACATGTCGTTAACATAGACTTTCTACGGTTAGGTCAAAATAAATACCAACCATTCCGATTACAACAGTCCAGGAATATCACTCACATGATTCCGAAGTTGAGGTACACCATCTCTCTCACAGCTCTCTGCATGGGCAGTTAGCCACTATGGCTGCAGTGACCCATCTGTGCCCAGAGCAGTGCCACCTAAGGTTGCGATTATTCCCACAATGTTAAGCTCTGTGTGTTTCAGAGGCCAATGCTCTTAGGGCAGACTGGGGCAAAACCTCTAGAAGCACCACTAAGCTCAGATGATCTGGGAGATTTGCAATTCACATTGGGATTTGAATGAAAAGCTAACTGCCCTGCCCAGTTTGACAGAGGCAGGTGACCCCCTCTAACCTTCCAAAGCATTATAAAATGAGCGTCAACCAATTCTGGTTTACAGTTTGGAACCTTTTATGAGCCTCTCAGACAATATAGTCTTCATTGTGTACGTTCTAATTCAAATCTTTGGCCTAACCACCAACCCAATACTGTTGCACACAATAAACTGGACAATGGAGAAATATAATCTATTGACTGATTGAGAAGTCCCCATATTGCAAGCTCTTCCACATCAGGTTAACACATGGGCTTGTCAGAAACAGGACAGGCAGGGCGAAACCACTGCGACCACTTTCAGGTTCCTGTCCCTCAGGGAGAATCCTCTTACACAGCTTCCCTGAAGTCTTTTAAAAAGCCTTTTAAAAAGGGAAGTTACACATATCTCTAGATCAACAGATTACAATAGGTCCACCCTAAAAAGGAGAATGAGAGGATTACTGGACATTCGTTTCTGCCAAAATTACAGTTATCTTAATGATTTCCATGGAATAACCTGCCTCATTCTTTACTTCCTTCTTTGAACATGCACCCTGGTGTGTGTGTGTGGGGGGGGGGTACTTAGCCCAGTTTAGTTCAAATGAACACATGCTTCTCTACTGGCTGTATACATAGTCGATGCAGGTTATTACACGGTATTAATAAAGCCTCGGTCATTTTGAGGACTTTTTTTAATGCAGCCATGCTGGTACAGAAGAGCGAGAGATAGGCATTATCATGTGCAGTAGAGGGTCATTATCATGTGTAGTAGATATAGGCATTATCATGTGTAGTAGAGAGGGGCACATGGCTCAATAAGCTCTCTGTTCTGAGTCTGTTCACACCGCCACATGAAGATCAATGCCAACACCTCACTATCACCTCACAAGATAAGGCCTCGGACATCCTCCAGAGGCAAAGCCACTGGGCAATGGGCACTTCACACTAAAGTACACACACACCACCAATTTGGCATGTCAGTACTATTCTAAAAAATGACACCCTCCTCCTCTGGCTGGTACAATCCTAATTTTTGACACTTCCATCCTGTGACCACATTGGGACAGATGTAGGCCACTAGATCATCTGCTCTCTAATCGTGGTCCATTGCTTAAGAACAAACCTGTCGCTACATTTCTCACACCAATTACAGTCTCTGTGATAGGAGTATTCTATTGTCAAACACTGAAAACATCAGACATACTGTAACACTATACTGCTGATGTCTTTCTTAAACTAAAGTCAGTAAAACTCACATTACTATGAAAGACTCTTCTTACTCACCAACTTGAACAGTAGTTGTGATTGCATATTTGGAATGCCTGAGCAAACCTGGTAGACTCTGCTGTGAGTAGGAGGATAAAAAATAAAGTGAGTTTGTAAGTGAGAAATTACTCAGCTGAGATTTGGACTAAACATTCTCTGAACAGCACTAGCTCTCCTCAGTCTGGGCATTTGGAGCAGCAGGTAGACTAGTGGTTAAGAGCATTGGGCTAGTAACTCAAATGTCGCTGGTTAGAATCCCCGCGCAGACTAGGTGAAAAATCTGTCGATGTGCCCTTGAGCAAGGCACTTAACCGCTCCTGTAAGTCCCTCTGGATAAGAGTGTCTGCTAAATTTCTTAAATGTAATGTGAATGGATTCAAGATTATATTTGGGAAATGACTAGTCTGCCATCAACTTCAACACCCAGTGTGGTCCTGCTAGTGTTATTGGGAACAATTGCGAAGGAAAATATAAAAATAGATAAAAAATGTATTAAAGTGAATTTCACAATATTAGTGCATAGTAGGATAGCCTGCTTGAAGACCTGGCGAGAAAGGTGCTGCAGGACATCCAGTCAAAAACAATGTTAAATTGAGAGATTTAACTGACCTTTCACTCAATATACACTGCTCAAAAAAATAAAGGGAACACTAAAATAACACATCCTAGATCTGAATGAATGAAATATTCTTATTAAATACTATTTTCTTTACATAGTTGAATGTGCTGACAACAAAATCACACAAAAATTATCAATGGAAATCAAATGTATCAACCCATGGAGGTCTGGATTTGGAGTCTCACTCAAAATTAAAGTGGAAAACCACACTACAGGCTGATCCAACTTTGATGTAATGTACTTAAAACAAGTCCAAATGAGGCTCAGTCGTGTGTGTGGCCTCCACGTGCCTGTATGACCTCCCTACAACGCCTGGGCATGGTCCTGATGAGGTGGGCGATGGTCTCCTGAGGGATTTCCTCCCATACCTGGACAAAAGCTTCTGCCAACTCCTGGACAGTCTGTGGTGCAACGTGGCGTTGGTGGATGGAGCGAGACATGATGTCCCAGATGTGCTCAATTGGATTCAGGTCTGGGGAACGGGCGGGCCAGTCCATAGCATCAATGCATTCCTCTTGCAGGAACTGCTGACACACTCCAGCCACATGAGGTCTAGCATTGTCTTGCATTAGGAGGAACCCAGGGCCAACCGCACCATGATATGCACCAGCATATCATCTCAGTACCTAATGGCAGTCAGGCTACCTCTGGCGAGCACATGGAGGGCTGTGCGGCCCCCCCAAAGAAATGCCACCCCACACCATGACTGACCCACCGCCAAACCGGTCATGTTGGAGGATGTTGCAGGCAGCAGAACGTTCTCCACAGCGTCTCCAGACATGTGCTCAGTGTGAACCTGCTTTCATCTGTGAAGAGCACAGGGCGCCAGTGGCGAATTTGCCAATCTTGGTGTTCTCTGGCAAATGCCAAACGTCCTGCACGGTGTTGGGCTGTAAGCACAACCCCCACCTGTGGACGTCGGGCCCTCATACCACCCTCATGGAGTCTGTTTCTGACCGTTTGAGCAGACACATGCACATTTGTGGCCTGCTGGAGGTCATTTTGCAGGGCTCTGGCAGTGCTCCTCCTGCTCCTCCTTGCACAAAGGCAGAGGTAGCGGTCCTGCTGCTGGGTTGTTGCCCTCCTCCAAGTCTACTGATGTACTGGCCTGTCTCCTGGTAGCGCCTCCATGCTCTGGACACTACGCTGACAGACACAGCAAACCTTCTTGCCACAGCTCGCATTGATGTTCCATCCTGGATGAGCTGCACTACCTGAGCCACTTGTGTGGGTTGTAGACTCCGTCTCATGCTACCACTAGAGTGAAAGCACCGCCAGCATTCAAAAGTGACCAAAACATCAGCCAGGAAGCATAGGAACTGAGAAGTGGCCTGTGGTCACCAACTGCAGAACCACTACTTTATTGGGGGTGTCTTGCTAATTGCCTATAATTTCCACCTGTTGTCTATTCCATTTGCACAACAGCATGTGAACTTTAATGTCAATCAGTGTTGCTTCCTAAGTGGACAGTTTGATTACACAGAAGTGTGATTGACTTAGAGTTACATTGTGTTGTTTAAGTGTTGTATGTATATATACAACATATTTAAGTGTATATATATATACTTAAAAATATTCATTTAAAATATTTTTAATTGCAACAATTTCAAATATTTTACTGTTACAGTTCATATAAGGAAATCAGTCAATTTAAATACATTCATTAGGCCCTAATCTATGGCTTTAATATGACTGGGAATACAGATATGCATCTGTATATCACAGATCTATGTATCACAGATACCTTAAAAAGGTAGAGGCGTGGATCAGAACTGTTTGCCTCATGCATCTCCGTCGCAGAGAGTTGGTCAGGTTGATTGTGTACTGCGGAATGTTGTCCCACTCCTCTTCAATGGCTGTGTTAAGTTGCTGGATATTAGCAGGAACTGGTTCAAGCTGTCGTACACGTAAATCTAGAGCATCCCAAACATGCTCAATCGTTGACATGTTTGGTGAGTATGCAGGCTGGGACATTTTCAGCTTCCAGGAATTGTGTACAGATCCTTGCGACATAGGGCCGTGCATTATGCTGAAAAATTAAATGATGGCGGTGGATGAAGTGGCACAACAATGGGCCTCAGGGTCTCGTCACAGTATCTCTGTGCATTCAAATTGCCATCGATAAAATGAAATTGTGTTCATTGCCCATAGCTTATGCCTGCCCATACCATAACTCCACCAACATGGGGAACTTTGACATCAGCAAACTGCTCGCCAACACCATGCCATGCATGTTGTCTGTGGTTGTGAGGCCAGTTGGACATACTGACAAATTCTCTGAAAGGATGTTGGAGGCGGCTTATGGTAGAGAAAATAAATGATCTGACAACAGCTCTGGTGGACATTCCTGAGTCAGCATGCCGATTGCACACTCCCTCAAAACTTGAGACATCGGTGGCATAGTGTTATGTTATAACTGCAAATTATCCCCAGAACAAGGTGAACCAGAATAATGATCATGCTGTTTACTCAGCTTCTTGATATGCCACACACCTGTCAGGTGGATGGATTATCTTGGCAAAGGAGAAATGCTCACAAACAAGGATGTAAACAAATGTGCGCACAAAATTGGAGAGAAATAAGCTTTTTGTGCGCATGTAACATTTCTGGTGGGATCTTTTATTTCAGCTCATGAAACATGGGACCAACACTTTACATGTTGTGTTTATAGTGTTGTTCAGTGTAGATTAATGGACCATTACTAATCAGCTTCATAAAATTAAGACAACCAACTACTTTTGACCCAACACACACAAACGTAACCATGATCCCTCCGAAGAAAACAACCTTAGGGCGATTAGCACAGGCAGCATTGGTGTTTGCTGAATTTATACTGCATGTGAAGCACCAATGGCCTGTTGTCATTTTAGGCACAGAGGCTGTCTTATGGCTGTCCAGTGAAGAGAGCCAGTGGTAAGACCCTCCAATAGAGAACTGCCGAGTCAGATAGCCAAAGTGAAGACTGACGAGTAGGGCCTGTCAACTGAACAAATTGTCCCTCCATCCACTGGGCACACAGGGTAACCCCCCACAATCCCTTTAGCACATCTACCTACACACATGCACTGAACAGGAACACTAGAAGGCCTACACACCAGGTTTGCATCATTCAGCAACTACTGAAGAGTAGACGGAAGTGGGTGTTCAGTCTAGGGCAATGAAATATGTAGGAACTATCAAATTACTTTACTCTGGAAAATGAAGGCCCTAGGATATATCAAACAACATTTCAGATGCTGTTTCTTTTGACAAAGATTATTCAGAAGAGGCACTTCCATGTGTGTTGCTGTGTATCTGTGACTGCCGATACTTCTCATGCCAGTAGTAGCAGAGTCACTTTGCATGCCAATGCTGTGACAGGGTTCATTCAGGTCGTTAAACGAAAATAGTCCTTAGGTGTTGTCATTCATTTCCATAACCGGCATTCCAGGTTTGATTCTCACATTAAGAATATGCTTGGTGTACCAATACAGCAGTGTGCGAGTTGTGCTGTGTGTTTAACCAAATATTACAGGAAAATAGTTTGTGGTTTCCAGTGTTAGAGATTGTCAGCCATCAGACAAAATTAAGACAATTATGATTCAATTAATTCCGTTTATAATCTTCAGCTCCATTGTGCCTCCAGTAAAACAAACTGTTGTAACACATTGTGCTTGCCAAATAGAGATATATAAAAATAACTGCACTGTTTTTGGTTAATACTGTTATTGCAGAAGTTGTCTCCTTAAAGAACAGTGCAAGAGGCACAGCAGAGGCAATTTGTCTGGAAACGTTGGTCCACCTGTGTCATAATAGTGTTTGTCAAAGATCACACAGCTGTTACGTGTTAACACTTTTAAATTAAACTCAAACATTAACAATATATTATTTCCCTTTGTTCTCTGTGCAAGAAGTTGACAACGACGATAGTTGGCGGCAGCACAGAGGCAGTTTCTACGAAACATGAGCTTTAACAAAAAGCGCATGCATCGCAGGGGTCCGCGAATGAGGCGGATTGAGTTGTTTCAAGTTTCAGATAGCGGTTAACATGGACAATTATTGTGAATTGGGCGGTGAGTGAAAGTGTTCCAAATTTACCTTTCATCCAGTCGACAACTTGCGTTGGTGTCCACTTCGTTATTGGATCCATTGCTTGCATTCCCAGGAAGCTATCTAAAACAACAATTAGAAATCGATACTATAAAACACTGCTTTCGGTTGTCTACGATTGTCACTGTATTATAAAACTACCATTGCTTCTCTGTAGAGCAGCTGTCTTTCTCTATGTGATTCTCTTCACTCTAGCTCGTATTCTCATGCACTCAGCGATTGGGAACTCAATCACATCACACATGGTTGGAGGCAGGAGTGAAAACCCCCATAGCTCGTCACTGGGCTTGGGATCAAGTTGCATAGTTTCGCTCAGCTGAAACTACTGAACAGGGCGGAGCAATCAACAACATTGCACCACAAATATGTAGGCTATATCTTACTACATTGACCACCGATAATGAATGTAGCCCTATGGCCGATAACGACTATACTATAATAATACATTATTGCATTCAAAAGTTGAGGGAAAAAAGTACATTCTTGAAGTGCATAGTTCGTTTTTTTTCTTTACTGTGTGTTCCTGTCTATGCAGCTTCATATAGCATTTGTTATGGGTAATTTAGCCTTTTTAAAATATATCATAAATATTATAGACCATGTTTCATCATATCACCTAACTTTTCGTAGCCTACATCGATCAGAGTCATTCTTATCAGGCATTGTTTCACAGAACGTTAGAACAGCGCAGTTTAGAAACAGTTATAGACTGGTGACAAAGAAAAGGGTGACTTGAAAAAGTGCGATTGAGAGCATATCAGCGAACGGAGCAATTTTACAGAAAGAGGCATAACCTGTCCCTTCTTCAGGCTATATAAAATAACAAATTAAATTTCCCTCTTCCACACTACCATTGGTTGCGACTCACGGCTGCGCTCTGTTGGTGAGCTAACGTTAGCTATTGCTCAGCAGGAAACTATAAACCACGTATGCATTGTACTACTACAGAGCCTTCAGAAAGTATTCACACCTCTTTACTTTTTCCACATTTTGTTGTGTTAAATCCTGAATTTAAAATGTTGTGTCACTGGCCTACACACAATACCCTATCATGTCGTAGTGGAATTATGTTTGTATATATATATATATATATGTATATGTGTGTGTATTTTTTTTAAAGAAAAGCTGAAATGTCTTGAGTCAATAAGTAATCAACCCCTTTGTTATGCCAAGCCTTAATAAGTTCAGGAGTAAAAATGTGCTGAACAAGTCACATGATAAGTTGCATGGACTCACTCTGTGTGCAATAATAGTGTTTAACATGATTTTTTAATGACTACCTCATCTCTGCACCTCACACATACAATTATCTGTAAGGTCCATCAGTCAAGCAGTGAATTTCAAACACAGATTCAACCACAAAGATCAGGGTGGTTTTCCAATGCATCGCAAAGAAGGGCACCTATTGGCTGTGATAGGAGAAAACTGAGGATGGATCAACAACATTGTAGTTACTCCACAATGCTAACCCTATTGACAGAGTGAAAAGAAGGAAACCTGTACAGAATAAAAATATTCCAAAACATGCATCCTGTTTTCAATAAGGCACTAAAGTAAAACTGCTCAAGAAATAAACACCATGTCCTGAATACAAAGTGTCATGTTTGGGGCAAATTCAAAACAACACGTCACTTTGTACGAGTCATATTTTCAAGCGTAGTGGTGGCTGCATCATGTTATGAGTATGCTTGTCATCAAATCAAATCATCGACAAGGACTAGGGAGTTTTTTGTGATAAAAAAAAATTGAATAGCGCTAAGCACAGGCAAAATCATAGAGGAAAACTTTGTTCAGTCTGTATTCCAACAAACACTGGAAGACAAATGCACCTTTCAGCAGGACAAAAACCTTAAATACAGGGCCAAATATACACTGGAGTTGCTTACCAAGATGACATTAAATGTTCCTCAGTGGCCTAGTTACAGTGTTGTCTTAAATAAGCTTGAAAAGCTATGGCAAGACTTGAAAATGCCTGTTTAGCAGTGATCAACAAGCAACTTGACAGAGCTTGAATATTTTTTTAAAGAATAATGTGCAAACATTGAACAATCCAGGTGTGCAAAGCTCTTTGATACTTACCAAGAAAGACTCACAGCTGTAATGTATGCCAAAGGCGATTCTACCTTGTATTGACTCAGGGGTCTGAATACTTATATAAATGAGATATTTCTATATTTCATTTTCAATAAATGTGTTAACATTTCTCAAAACCCATTTTTACTTTGTCATTATGGGGTATTGTGTGTAGACGGGTGAGAAAACCTGTAAAACAACAAAATGTGGAATAAGTCAAGGGGTACGAATACCTTCTGAAGGCATAATATGCTTTCCATATTATAAAAATGGGGACTTTTTGCCACATAGGAAAGCTACAGTTCCTTCATAATACCAAAGATGTGATTGGTTCTGGAGGTAATACAAAAATGTTAAAGGCAACATGCATACAAAGGCTCATATGGGAAGCAACAGATGATGTGTGAAAGAATAAAGGCACATATACAGTGCGTTCGGAAAGTATTCAGAACCTTTGACTTTTACCACAATAAGACCACAGTCTTATTTTAAAATTGATTGAATTTTGTTGTTCCTCAATGTTGTTCCTCATCAATCTACACACAATAGCCCATTATTGACAAAGCGAAAAGACACATTTTTAGAAATGTTTGCAAATGTATATAAAAAAACAAAAAATACCTTTTTTACATAAGTATTCAGACCCAATTTGTTTTTACTGTCAGTTGGCTTTTCTTAGCCCATCATAAAGAGTATCTCTACCACTCCTGCTGTCTCTAGAGAGTTGAAAACAGCAGGTCTGGGACAGGTCAGGATTCCATAGCCGCAGGCAGAACAGTTGAAACTGGAGCAGCAGCACGGCCAGGTGGACTGCGGACAGCAAGGAGTCATCATGCCAGGTAGTCCTAAATCATAGTCCTAGGGCTCAGGTCCTCCGAGAGAGAAAGAAAGAGAGAATTAGAGAGAGCATACTTAAATTCACAGAGGACACCAGATAAGACAGGAGAAGTACTCCAGATATAACCAACTGACCCTAGCCCCCCGACACATAAACTACTGCAGCAGAAATACTGGAGGCTGAGACAGGAGGGGTCAGGAGACACTGTGGCCCCATTCGATGATACCCCCGGACAGGGCCAAACAGGAAAGATATAACCCCACCCACTTTGCCAAAGCACAGCCCCCACACCACTAGAGGGATATCTTCAACCACCAACTTAACATCCTGAGACAAGGCCAAGTATAGCCCACAAAGATCTCCGCCACGGCACAACTCAGCTGGGGGGTCGCATCAGTGACTCAACCCACTCAAGTGACGCACCCCTCCTAGGGGTGCATGAAAGAGCACCAGTAAGCCAGTGACTCAGCCCCTGTAATAGGGTTAGAGGCAGAGAATCCCAGTGGAAAGAGGAGAACCGGCCAGGCAGAGACAGCAAGGGCGGTTCGTTGCCCCAGAGCCTTTCCGTTCACCAGGTCGAAGGAATTGTCCATAGACCTCCGAGACAGGATGGTGTCGAGGCACAAATCTGGGGAAGGGTACTAACACATTTCTTCAGCATTGAAGGTCCCCAAGAACACCGTAGTCTTCATCATTTTTAAATGGAATATGTTTGGAACCCCCAAGACACTTCCTATGGCTGGCCACCTGGCCAAACTGAGAAATTGGGGGAGAAGGGCCTTGGTCAGGCAGGTGACCAAAAAAACGATGGTCACTCTGAAAGAGCTCCTGAGTTCTACTGTGGAGATGGGAGAATCATCTCTGCGGAGATGCACTCCTCCAATCAGACCTTTATGGTAGAGTACTCCTCAGTAAAAGGCACATGACAGCCTGCTTGTAGTTTGCCAAAAGGCTCCTAAAGACTCTCAGACCATGTGAAACAAGATTCTCTGGTCTTATGAAACCAAGATTGAAGCAAAACCAACCAAAACCTGGCACCATCCCTATGGTGAAGCATGGTGGTGGCAGCATCATGCTGTCGGGATGTTTTTCAGCGCAGTGACTGGGAGATTAGTACGTTTTGAGGGAAAGATGAACGGAGCAAAATACAGAGATATTCTTGATGAAAACCTGCTCCAGAGCGCTCAGGACCTCAGACTGAACAACAACCCTAAGCACACAGCCAAGACAATGCAGGAGTGGCTTCGGGACAAGTCTCTGAATGCCCTTGGGTGGCCCAGCCAGAGCCCGGACTTGAACCCTATCGAGAGACCTGAAAACAGCTGTGCAGCGACGCTCCCCATCCAACCTGACAGAGCTTGAGAGGATCTGCAGAGAAGAATAGGAGAAACTCCCCAAATACAGGTGTGCCAAGCTTGTGGGGTCATACCCAAGAAGATTCGAGTCTGTAATCTCTCCCAAAGATGCTTCAACAAAGTACTGAGTAAAGGGTCTGAATACTTGATATTGATATTTGAGATTTTTGTTTTATAAATTAGCAAACATTTATATAAGTCTGTTTTTGCTTTGTCATTATTGGCTATTGTGTATAGATTGATGAGGTAAAATAACAATGTTGTCCCTTTTAGAATAAGGCTGTAGCGTAACAAAATGTGGAAAGTCAAGGGGTCTGAATACTTTCCGAATGCACTGTATATGCTGTTAAAGTAAACAACGCAGTTGATACAATAACTATTCACTTGTTTGAGTCTATATTTATCCCAACTTTTACTTGATTTGACTCACTTCCTATCTATCCCCATAACTGTCTAACAATGAAACGCTTAAAAACCCATGAGGCAGGGTTCAGCAACAAGTGGTCCGTGGGCCAAATCGGCCTGCGAGTAAAACATTTGATTTTTTTTTATAATCACCAGGAATTCATTAAAAGAAATGTTGGATATCTGTTCCAAAGTTATAAAAAAACAGAAGTGATCGTGTCTCAACCTAATCAGGAAATTAAATTGTTATTTTCAAATACAGTCTCTTTTTGGCCTTAGTTGTAATGAATTTGCAGTGTACAAATGATTATAAATATTTTCCTCCCCCGACCATTCACTCCAACAAACATCGTCCTGCGGTTAAATCTAGTTACCTACCCCTGCCATAAGGCGTATTCCAGCGTCTTTCCGTAATTAGATCCTGCCTGTTATGATTTGTTGAACCCTTTCTATTCATGTTTTGGGTGTTGGCTGACTTTTATATGTTTCCAAAGTTTCCCAGAGACTGATGAAGGACTGTACAAGCGACCAGGCGACCACACAATGAGTGGGCTACCGTGCCTGTCCCACAACCCTCACTGACACACGCTCAAAGGATGGACATTGATCTCACCAGAAAGGAGACAATTGATTATCCCATTATATACAATGACATTCATTTAATTAGGAAATAAGTCCAACGCTAGAAGGTAGCATAATTGTAGTTTGGGTTCAGGGAAAAGACCCAGGGCTGACAACATAAGGTTAAACTATGCTTTGTGTGACTGTTTACAAAGACAACCAAATGATATAGTGTATTTATTGACTGTATTTGATGTATTTGTGAATGGAATAGCCCAAACTTTATTTCACTCTATTTGCCATATTGTGAAAATGTTGTACCATACAGTGATTAATACATTCTGGGGTGGTATTACAGTGTTTCCAGTCAACAGCAGGACGAGGGGAGTGTCTGTTGTATCTGTCTTTGTTCCCACAGTTAGCAATAGTACAGTAGCCAATGGCAGAGAGGCAATAGGGCCTAAGCAACAGATGGTTTCCTAAACAAACCCAATATATTTGCCTCAACCACCTCCCTCTCTCCAAAACACACCTTGCTAGGGAGAGTCCCCTACTAACCTTCTTCTCAGCACAGCTGGAAGGTAGAAGCTACACTTTAATCATCAGACAATTACAGTTCTGCTTCAATTACACCTGAGCACATATAACTCTGCTGCTAGGCAATAAAATACTGGAAACCACAATCAGTACTACTCTACTATTACTTCTGCTTTCTCTCCTCCTCCCTGTTTGAACATGCTGCTCTTCATGCCCCTTAAACTGAACGACGGGGCCAATCCACTTCCCTCAGGTTACCCACATGAAAAAATACTATAGTGTACTATAGTATACTATATACTATGTACTATTATATGTTATATATTATAGTACTATGTACTATTATATGTTTTTGCAGACTTTGCTGTAGTATTCACTGTACTGTTTTTGCAGACTTAAGTTAACTATAGTTAAATACTGTAGTGAAAGAAAACCGTAGTATTAGGGCGGCAGGTAGCTTAGTGGTTAAGTGTTGGGCCAGTAACCAAATCGCCAAGCTGAATAGGTGAAACATCTGGAGATGTGCCCTGAGCAAGACACTGCTCTGGATAAGAGGATAAACTAAATGATGTAGTTAATGGTTTGTTATTGCGGATTGTAGTATTTACTGTGGCGCTTAGGTAAGGCTGGATTCTGTACAGATAGTTCAGTGCTTCTGCTCTTTTACATAACTTGTATTGAGCATAATACAGTACGTGCTGTACACCTGGCATGTAGGTTTTTCATTCATGGGTGGCGCAAATTGGGATATGGGGGATGGGAATGGGTGGAATATATGCAAATTAAATACTGTAGCATTACAATAGTAAAAACACTGTAGTGTTTTTGTGGACTATACTATTTTGGACATTACTGGAGCAGTTACTCATGTTTTTTTTTTCAGATAATACTGTTGTATTTACTAAAGTATTCTACAGTGTACCTCAAAATTCTGTAGTAAGTACTACACAATTGAGGGATACTACAGTGTGTAGTATAATATTCTACAGTATACTACAAAATGATATAGTAAGTACCACACGTGATCAGGGATACTACAATGTGGAGTATAGTATTCTACAGTATACTATAGTTTACTACATAATTCTATAGTAAGTACTATAGTGTTCTAGAGTAAACTGTAGTATTTTTTAATGTGTGTAACCCCACCACCCACCACAAATAGAGCTTCAACTCTTCAACGACAGGAATAATTCATGTAAATTAAGAAGGCTAGGCTATAATGACAGGGCCTAGAGTGGCATGGTGCGTGTCAATGCTCTTCCCTCCAGTTAGAGGGAAAGAACAAAAGGCTGGATCAAATAGATTTAGACACACTATTCTGATCAATCACCAGCACAACGTACCATGAAATGCTTCCAGTCTATCACTAGGAGATACAGAATGCCAGGATTTTGGAGGAATTTGAGCGGTTATGCAGATCTAGTCTGGTGTTTTGACCAGTTTGACTGTGACTACATTTTTAAATGTTTTTATTTTTATTTAATCAGGTAGGCCAGTTGAGTCCAAGTTCTCATTTACAACTGCGACCTGGCCAAGATAAAGCAAAGCAGTGTGACACAGACAACAACACAGAGTTGCACATGGAATAAACAATAAACAAGTCAATGACACAGTAGAAAAAAAAGAAAGTCCATATACAGTGTGTGCAAAATGCATGAGGAGGTAGGCAATAAATAGGCCATAGGAGCGAATAATGACAATTTAGCAGATTAACACTGGAGTGATAAATGAGTAGATTATGACGTGCAAGTAGAGATACTGGTGTGCAAAAGAGCAGAAAAGTATATAAAACAATATGGGGATGAGTTAATAATATACATAATGTATACATAATGGTGTTGTCTGCATAGAGGTGGATCAAGGAATCACCCGCAGCAAGAGCGACATCGTTGATATATACAGAGAAAAGAATCGGCCTGAGAATTCAACCCTGTGGTACCCCCATAGAGACTGACAGAGGTCCGGACAACAGGCCCTCCGATTTGACACACTGAACTCTATCAGAGAAGTAGTTGGTGAACCAGGCGAGGCAATCATTTGAGAAACCAAGGCTGTTGAGTCTGCCAATAAGAATGTGGTGATTGACAGAGTTGAAAGCCTTGGCCAGGTCAATGAAGACAGCCCCACAGTGCTGTCTTTTATCGTTGGCGGTTATGATATTGTTTAGTACCTTGAGCGAGGCCGTGGTTCACCCGTGACCAGCTCGGAAACCGGATTGCACAGCGGAGAAGGTACGATGGGATTCGAAATGGTCAGTGATCTGTTTATTAACTTGGCTTTTGAAGACTTTAGAAAGACAGGGCAGGATGGATATAGGTCTGTAACAGTTTGGGTCTAGAGTGTCACCCCCTTTGAAGAGCGGGATGACTGCGGCAGCTTTCCAATCTTTAGGAATATCGGATGATACGAAGAGAGGTTGAACAGACTGGTAATAGGGGATGCAACAATGGTGGTGGATAATTTTAGAAAGAGAGGGTCCAGATGGTCTCGCCCAGCTGATTTGTACGGGTCCAGGTTTTGCAGCTCTGTCAGAACATCTGCTATCTGGATTTGGGTGAAGGAGAAGCTGTGGAGGCTTGGGCAAGTAGCTGCAGGGCAAGTAGCTGCAGGGCAAGTAGCTGCAGGGCAAGTAGCTGCAGGGGATGCAGAGTTGGGTTGCCAGGAGGAAAGCATAACCAGCCGTAGAGAAATGCTTATTGAAATTCTTGATTATAGTGGATTTATTGGTGGTGACAGTGTTTCCTAGCCTCATTGCGGTGGGCAGCTGGGAGGAGGTGCTCTTATTCTCCATGGACTTTACAGTGTCCCAAAACGTTTTGGAGTTAGAGCTACAGGATGCAAATTTATGTTTGAAAAAGCTAGCCTTTGTTTTCCTAATTGACTGCGTGTATTGGTTCCTGACTTCCTTGAAAAGTTGCGTATCGTGGGGACTATTCGATGCTAGTGCAGTCCGCCACAGGATGTTTTTGTGCTGGTCGAGGGCAATCAGGTCTGGAGTGAACCAAGGGCTATATCTGTTCTTAGTTCTACATTTTTTGAATGGGGCATGCTTATTTAAGATGGTGAGGAAAATACTTTTAAAAACAACCAGGCATCCTCGACTGACGGGATGAGGTCAATATCCTTCCAGGATACCCGGGCCAGGTCGATTAGAAAGGCCTGCTCGCAGAAGTATTTTAGGGAGCGTTTGACAGTGATGAGGGGTGGTCGTTTGACCGCGGAACCATAGCGGATGCAGGCAATGAGGCAGTGATCGCTGAAATCCTTATTGATGTATTTGGAGGGCAAGTTGGTCAGGATAATATCTATGAGGGTGCCCATGTTTACAGATTTAGGGTTGTACCTGGTGGGTTCATTGATCATTTGTGTGAGATTGGGGGCATCTAGTTTAGATTGTAGGACTGCTGGGATGTTAAGCATAACTCAGTTTAGGTCACCTAACAGAACAAGCTCTGAAGATAGATTGGGGGCAATCAATTCACATATAGTGTCCAGTGCACAGCTGGGAGCTGAGGGGGTCTATAACAGGCGGCGACAGTGAGAGACTTATTTCTGGAGAGATTCATTTTTAAAATTAGAAGCTCGAAATGTTTTGGCATAGACCTGGAAAGTATGACATAACTTTTAAGACTAACTCCTCCCCCTTTGGCAGTTCTATCTTGACGAAAAATGTTGTAATGGGGGATGGAAAACTCAGAATTTTTAGTGGGATACCTAAGCCAGGATTCAGACACTGCAAGGACTTCAGGGTTGGCGGAGTGTGCTAAAGCAGTGAGTAAAACAAACTTAGGGAGGTGGCTTCTGATGTTAACATGCATGAAACCAAGGCTTTTACGGTTACAGAAGACTTGTAGACTTACCTGTCAGGGAGTTTCCTGTTTGATCAGTGCGCTAACAAGGATTTGGGAGGGGCAAATACAAAGAAAATATGACAAAATGGCGACCAGAAAGATTATCCTGAAGTGCGTATAGTTCCCGGTGCCTAACCCCACCACAAACACAGCTTCAACTCTTCAACAACTGTAGGAATAATTCAGTAGGTATTGTTCCAAATAACAAGGCTAAATTGGGCTGTGATGAGTATGCGGATCAAGGAAGTCATCATCACTCACATCACTGTATGCCAGTTCAATTTGTGCACATCACACACACAGGTTAAACAAAGGCATTGTGGCGTATAACTTGCTGAGACATGATGGGAACAATTAGTGTGTGAGAAAACACAGGCACGATCACCCAGTGAGGCCAAGGAGAGAGAGTTCTGTAATATGTATATTCACCCCCATCACCTCATGTTTCAGCATGATAATGCACTGCCCCATGTTGCAAGGATCTGTACACAATTCCTGGAAGGTGCAAATGCCCCATACTAACCAGACATGTCACCCATTGAGCATGTTTGGGATGCACTGGATTGACGTGTATGACAGGGGCGAGGAGGCGGAAGATGGGGTGCGGTGGGGGTGAAGACGGGGGAGATGGGATGAGGAAGGGTGTGTGGTGGAGATGGGATTGAAGAGGGGCAAATGGGGGTGAAGAGAGGGGACATCTGGTTGAGGGGGAGATTGGGGTAAGGAGGGGGGAGATGCGGGAGATGGGATGAGGAGAGCGATAAAGAATGGGGAAGAGGAAAGGTGAGGGGTGGGATATAGGGAACACCTGACTCAAACAGAGCACAAGGCTAATCTGAGCGTTGCGTTGGGCTGAGCTGAGGAGAATTGCAGAGTTGTCATCTCTTCCTGTTTTTGAACAGGATTTCAATAAGAAGTTGTGCTTATTCCCGCAAAGCACAGGCCACCTATGTTCACAGCTCTAACCTGCTGTCACACAAACAATGTCAACTGCTTTTCTTTCACTTTTGACGTCAAAAATACCAGCAACATCTACCAAAGTAAAAAACAAGATCTTCAAAGGTAAACAGTGCGTGAGGAGAGGCGTTCTTTTTTGGATCAACATTTATTTCAGACTCAAATAAAGGATGTACATTTTTTGCAGCATGTATTATTCCAAGACCAGCATCAATCAATCATTCAAACAAATATATGTATAAAGCCCTTTTTACATCAGCAGATACAGAGACCTAACCTGAAATCCCAAACAGCAAGCAATGCAGATGTAGAACATCAAAACGTAGCTAACATTGTCATAAAAACACAGCAGGCTTTTCACCTTATATTTCTATGTGACCTTGCAGGATATAAGGAGAACATAAAGATGACATATTAACAATACAAATATACATATTATCTCCTGACCTCTCAAAGTTTTTCTATGCTAATATGAACTGGACAGTGTAAGGTCATGTACATTCAGACACAAAACTGCAAGGCCACAGCAGATCTTTGTGTGATCGTATAGAATTACAAAGCTTCTGGGAATGACGTCAGGCTCTGTACGTTAACGCACCATGCTACAGCTCTTCCAAACCCTCCTCCAATTAATATTGAAATGATCTCTATCCCTCTGGAAAGCAAGGGAATAGGCCTCTCTGTTACTGTGTATTATCAGATAGAAGGCAGGCAGTAATGTACCAGAATAAACAACAGAAATAAAACAATAGCAAGTCATACGCCACTACTTTAAAAATTTACAGTTGAAGTCGGAAGTGTACATACACTTAGGTTGGAGTCATTAAAACTCGTTTTCAACCACTCCACAAATTTCTTGTTAACAAACTATAGTTTTGACAAGTTGGTTAGGACATCTACTTCATCTGCATCATCTGCATGACACAAGTCATTTTTCCAACAATTGTTTACAGACAGATTATTTCACTTACAATTCACTGTATCACAATTCCAGTGGGTCAGAAGTTACAGTAACATACACAAAGTTGACTGTGAAATGTCCTCTGGTCTGATGAAACAAAAATAGAACTGTTTGGCCATAATGCCCATCGTTATGTTTGGAGGAAAAAGTTGGAGGCTTGCAAGCCAAAGAACACCATCCCAACCGTGAAGCACGGGGGTGGCAGAATCATGTTGTGGGGGTGCTTTGCTGCAGGAGGGACTGGTGCGCTTCACAAAATAGATGGCATCATGAGGCAGGAAAATTATGTGGATATATTGAAGCAACATTTCAAGGACATCAGTCAGGAAGTTGAAGCTTGGTCGCAAATGGGTCTTCTAAATGGACATTGACCCCAAGCATACTTCCAAAGTTGTGGCAAAATGGCTTGACAACAAAGTCAAGGGATTGGAGTGGCCATCACAAAGCCCTGACCACAATCTTATTGAAAATGTGTGGGAAGAACTGAAAAAGCATGTGAGCAAGGAGGCCTACAAACCTGACTCAGTTACACCAGCTCTGTCAGGAGGAATGGGCAAAAATTCGCCCAACTTCTTGTGGGAAGCTTGTGGAAGGCGATCCGAAACGTTTTACCCAAGTTAAACAATTTAAAGGCAATGCTACCAAATACTAATTTAGTGTAAGTAAACTTCTGACCCACTGGGAATGTGGTCAAAGAAATAAAATTATGAAATAAATCATTCTCTCTATTATTATTCTGACATTTCACATTTTTTAAATAAAGTGGTGAACCTAACTGACCTAAGACAGGGAATTTTTACTAGGATTAAATGTCAGGAATTGTGAAAAACTGAGTTTAAATGTAGTTGGCTAAGGTGTATGTAAACTTCCGACTTCAACTGTATATTTAACCAGGCAATCAGATAAGAACAAATTCTTATTCTACAATGACGGCCTACCCAATTCAAACCCTCCCCTAACCCGGACGACGCTGGGCCAATTGTGTGCCGCCCTATGGGACTACCGATCACGGCCGGTTGTGATACAGCCCGGGATCGACCCAGGGTCTGTAGTGACACCTCTAGTGCTGAGATGTAGTGCCTTAGACCGCTGAGCCACTTGGAAGCCCCAATGTTTATCTTGTTAATCTATCTGCATGGCATGTCTGTCTATTCTTCCTCTTGGCTCGTGGGGCACAGGCATAGCTCCTCAGAAAGAGAAGGGGATGTGGGGACATAAAGAGAGCACTGTGGAAGCAGACACACAGAATATCCTGTGTGGTAGTCTGGAGGCTAGGGACAGAGCATCGATAGGGCTTTGTGTGTGTGTTGGCCCTGGCTGTGAAGACAGGGAGCTGAAAGGAGGGTGTGAGAGCAAGGAGAACGCAGTGGATAGGGATCTTATGATAGCTGCCCTGCTTTCTACAGGATACCACTTCACTGGGCTTGGTATTTTCATTGCTTTGGAATTTTAGGAGGATTGCAAATGTTTTTCCAAATGTAGACATTACTTAACAACATCAAGAATGTTTACCTTTACACAGCTTCATGTTTCCAAAACAAGAGACATCCTAAACCCTGTCATATGTGATGTGTGTGGAGAGAGCTGTGGTCCCACTAGAACCAGACAAGCCCTAACATTTAGGGGGCGCTTTGGGGATTCAGGGATTAAGGATTTATATTGAGGTACTCCAGCACAAACACCTGCAAGATCGTGTTGAGGTTCTCGATGGTGGAGCGGTCCAGGTTCTCCTCGTTGTCATCAAATGTGTTCCACACAGAGGGGAAGGGGGTGGGGATGAGATAAAGGATGTGCACACCTGAGATGAAACCACAATACAATGTTCATTTATACCCAAAAGAACACATCCAAGTCGGTGTCAGACCCAGTGTGTTGTGTGTTAGTTTACCTCTTAGGAGGAATGGCATGTGGTCATCCTGCACCGGATCCACAGGCATACCAGGCCAGCAGTAGTCATGTAGATGGTCCTTCAGCTGGCCAATGTGGTGCAAACAATGCTCTGAAAAGAGAGGGAACATTCAACACAGACGGACGGACGGACGGAGACAGACGGAGACAGACGGAGACAGACAGACAGACAGACAGACAGACAGACAGACAGACAGACAGACAGACAGACAGACAGACAGACAGACAGACAGACAGACAGACAGACAGAGGCTGATAGAATGACAGAGATCATAGTCTGTGAGCTCTCACCAATGTTCTGCATTCTGGTGAGCCACCAGGCAGTGTTGGGGAACTGGTTGCCAAAGCGAGGGCTAGGGCCTCCAATCAGGTCTAAGAGCACAAACAGGTCATGGAGGAGAGGGAGAAAGAAGGGAAGAAGAAGAGGAAGAAATAGGATCCCCTTAGGTCAGTGTGTGAGAGGGTCCACCAGCCAGGCCTCATGGGAAAGTAACTCTCCACAGCCTGGAGATAATTCCCTAAAAGTCCACTGCCTGGAAGCTTTGAGGTTAAGGATGACATCATGTGTTCTTCCGTGTGTTACATTAGCACCATGCCCAATGCATGGCTCCTTTCTAAAACACACACATACCTCACTGCAGGACTATGAGCCTCTCAGAGATAGTCTCCTTTATCTCTCTTCCCTGACAGAAAAGGTTACAGGAGGTGACAGGAAAGGTGCTCTATTTGTTTAAACAACAGTGGTACTATATCTCCATAGCTTGGATACAGAATAACACATCTTACATTTATTTGAGAAATTGTTATTGTAGATGACATGATGAAGGTCCAAATATATCCCACTACTCACACCTCCTTAATGTTTGCTTATCAAGGCTGTAAGATATGTTTATAAATCAAACATATGAGTCTTAAGATAGATTTTAAGATAGCCCATCCCTTCTGCACTGCAACCAGGTGAATCTTAGGTCCTGATAAGCGCTGAATTGGCTGAATTTGTGCTTGGGTGTTTAAATATGTGCCTGTAATGCCTGACATACAATTTATTTGGTTGGTGACTGTGGCTCCAGGTGGGTGTGCTGTGTTCTCCATCTCCTGAGCTGACTGGAGCCGTACAGGGAGTCTGTAGCGGTCCACTGGAACAGAGCTTACTCACCATCAAAGAACAATAGCTGGAGAGACAGGTTGGGATTGGATTCCTGAGAGAGAATGAGAGAGAGAGAGTGAGAGAGAGAGTGAGACGGAGACAAAAGAAGGGGAGTGAAAAAGATGTACTACACACACTACTTTGGGAACTACTGGTGTGAACCTTTAACTTTGCTGCCACCTATTGGTTTAAACAAAACACTGCTATATGAAGAAATCAGTATTCATGGTGGCATTTGGCACTATCTGCACAGTCAGATAAACATGTCCCCTGGCCAGGCCATATGGCAGCCTCTGTCACTCAGGACCCATCCCCTCAGACTGAGGTCAGCTGACCCATGGAGAAGGGCAGCAGAGACAGCAATGTGAGGGGTCTCTGTGACTGTGACTGCCAAGTGAATTCCATCTCTTTCCTTTTCTCAACATCCTGCAATTATTTGTAGATCTTGGCTACAGCTGTGTAAAAACTTTGAGTGGGTTTTACAAACGTTTCTGATTTAATATTGCTCAGAAAACTATTCTACATTACATAAATGATTCTACAGACTAAAGTGGACATATGAGAAAATTCTCATCCTTTCCCCACCTTTAGAATCTTTCGCTCGCAGTCCAGAGCATGTACAAGCTCCAGCATCATGGCACAGGGCACAGATGAGTCCGTGGCACCCAGGAACTCACACCCATGACACTGGAGAGGGTAGTACTTGGAGTCATAGTGGCACGCCAGCACCAGACGACGCTTGGCGGAGGGGTTGAGGGTAGCGATGATGTTGTTGATAGTCATGGGACCGTAAGGGGTGTGTGACTCAAACATGTCCTCCTTAACATCCCAGCCTGCCCTCAGAGAACCCAGAGTGCTCTTGATGTGCTATTGGGAGACAAACATTGCACAGTTAAATAGACAAAACATTGGGAAACACTTATCAGACGTCATCCTGGTAACTGACTGAGAAGAACTGACTAAAACCCCTCTCCTACATTGATTGACTAGTCTAATCGTCTCTATGATGTTATAAGTAGACCACACACAGCCGATTGTTCATGCCATCGGGATACCGACCTGATGCACTGCCAGGCTACCTGCAGAGTTGGGGTACCATGACACTAGCAGAGGCCTGAGGTCCCTCTGCCACATCTGGTTCAAGTCTGTGTGTGAAAAGACTCTGGTGATGTCACTGGAGCTGAGGGAGCTGGGCTTGTGGCCAATCTAGGCAGAAGAGATGAGAGGGACAAGATAAGACAAGAGAATCAGAATTATGGCTGCTTCTCTGATATCAATGAGGATCAGCCTGTGGGTTTCCTTACCAGCTGTTGATAGAGCATGGCGCTTCCAAAGCCAGGGTTATGAGTGTGATTCCCACGGGGGACCAGTATGAAAGAGAAGGTATACACTCACTACTGTAAATGACTTCAATGTAAATATAGGAGATAATAAGGGAGAAAACAAACCGGTCCTGAATCTGTCTATAACAAACTCAGCTATAATATCATTTTGGAAAGACACACATGGACATTAAATGGGTATTGATCGTATTCCACTGACCCAGGTCGTTTTCGTTTGGTATCAAAGTTCACCTGCCTCTTGTGCAGTGATCATCTGTTGTCCTGGTAACCGGGACTGAGTGCCAGCACAGTGATAAAAAATATGTTTTATGAGAGAATAACAGCACCCTTCTCCTGTAGATTACACTGTGCTCTGAAGATCAGCAGCTCTCTATTGTTTCAGGGTAGAGTTGGCATGTGGTGATCTGGCTGAGGAGATGACTATGATTCTCGTGTGTATTCTCTGGGACTTGACCTGAAAGGACAACATCAATATGAGCAGAGCATGGTCTTTCTTCTTTCTCCATTCAGCAGCCTCCCTTACATTTACATTTACATTTAGCAGACACTATTATCCAGAACAACTTACAGGAGCAATTAGGGTTAAGTGCCTTGCTCAAGGTCACATCAACATATTTTTCACCAAGTCAGCTCAGGGATTCGAACAAGCAACTTTTCGGTTACTGCCCCAACCTCTTAACCGCTAGGCTACCTGCTGTCCTTTACAGAAGGTAATAACACAGTGGGCTAATAACACAGTAACACATGGGCTATTAACCAATGCAATAGAGTAGTAAACTGGTTATGATCACAGAGACTTAAAACCAATACTGTGGGGATCTTGTATTAGAATATCTCTTTCCTAGATGTATGCTGCAGTGAATGGGCTCACACCATGGGTCACACATGAGGTTGGTGACACCTTAATTGGGGAAGACGGGCTCATGGTAATGGCTGCAGGGGAATGGATTCTATGTGTCCGATGCTATTCCATTCGCTCCGTTCCAAACATTATTATGAGCCATCCTCCCCTCGGCAGCCTCCTGTGGTAAAAGGGGTTCGACTTAAGATTTATAAATATCAAGATCTGCAATTGGTGGATCAATGATGATGACTGTGCTGCCATAGCAACGAGATGAAGAGAAGAGAGGATGAACAACATGCGACCTGCATGGCCAAGCGCCTTGCATCACAAAGGAATTACACAACATCTACACTCTTAGAAAATAAGGTGCTATCTAGAACCTAAAATGGTTATTCGGCTGTCTCCATAGGAGAACCCTTTGAATTACCGTTTTGGTTCCAGGTAGAACCCTTTTGGGTTCCATGACGAAACCTGCCACAGAGGGTTCTACATGGAACCCAAAAGGCCTCTACCTGGAACCAAAAAGGGTTATCCTATGGGGACAGCCAAAAAAACATTTAGGGACCCTTTTTTGTGTTGCAAGTGAACAGCTAATAAAATACCATTTGAGATCAGAGTTGTAAAAAGTTGTAAAAACAGACTGGCTTTATTGTTACTTTGCATGGATTATACTATTTTACGTAGCTAGGCTACAAACCCACTTTGAAGTAAATGGTTTGCAATATTATTAATTATAAATATGAAATGTCAATATGTGGAAAATTGTCACGGTTCATGAATCCACTGCCTCTCTTTCTCTTTCTCTCTCTCTCTCTCTCTCTCTCTCTCTCTCTCTCCCGTGTTTGTGTGGGCGTGGTTCCCAATCTCGGCCTGATTGTCTGCTCCAGCTGGAACCACTTATCTTCCCTTTATATGTTCTGTAACCAGTGTTTCTTGTTGTCAGATCGTTGTTACTTCCTGAGGTTGTGTCGTGTGTCTGTGCTCTTCTCTCGCCGCCCTTGTGTGGATTATCTGCTGTGCTCCTTCCTACCCATCCGGACACCCTCCCCTGGATTTCTCAGCACGCTATCATTGGAAGATGCGCCCTAGTCCCTGGGTCGGATTCCGTCTGAGTACAGTCTGTCTGTCCTGTTGCTGTTGTAAACTGTAGTCATTAAACCATCGTTGCTTGCATCTTGCATCCGCTCTGTATTGTCACAGAACGATCTGACCATACCATGGATGCAGCGAGTTCAACGAGTCTGACCGAATTCATTTCCCGCAGTATCACGAGAATGGATCAACAAGAGGAGAACATCTCCAGCACAGATCGGGCAGTACAAGCCCTTGCGACGCAGGTATCCCAGCTGATCCAACAATTACAACATCTGAGGGGTTCCGCTGCGCCACCTACACCGGCAGTTCAACCCGCCCCGCCAGAGCCGGATTCCCAGCTAGAGCCACGGCTACCGACACCAGAGGGTTATTCAGGTGATCCTGACTATTGCAGAGCCTTTCTTACGAGATGTTCCATGCATTTCTCGTTGCAGCCACGGACCTTCAACCGTGAACAGTCTAAGGTAGCATTCATACTCACCCTGCTATCAGGCAAAGCGGCTCTTTGGGGAACGGCGGTGTGGGCGAACCAGGACCCATGCTGCACCTCTTTCCAGACACTCTCCGAGGAGATGAGAAGGGTCTTCGATCGGGCCGTGGCGGGTAGGAGGCGGCCAGACTACTCGCTGACCTTCGCCAAGGAGACCGTTCAGTATCGGAATACTCCATCCAATTCCGCACTCTGGCCGCAGAGTGTCAGTGGAACGAGGAGGCGCAGTGGGACATGTTCCTGCATGGGCTGGAGGACCGGATCCAGAAGGAGATTTATGTTCTGGACCTTCCCAGGAGTTTAAATGGACTAGTGGAACTAGCCTTGAGGGTCGACGCTCGTCTGAGTCGTATTGGCCGCCGAGCATGCCCTAACAGACCGTATAACGACACGGAGGGCGGGCATGCCAGCGGCGGGAACACGGCCAGTTCAGCCTCCGCTCACGAACCCATGCAGCTGGGAGAGCTCGCCTCCCCGGGAAGAGAGGGAGAGGCGGAGATCCCAAGGACTCTGTCTCTACTGTGGTAGAGCGGGCCACTTTATCCACTCCTGCCCGGTAAAAGATCAGGCCCGGTAGTAAACATGAGGCTACTATCGGGTGGTGTCACCACAGAGAAGACCTCATCATCTACTCTCCTCCCGGTAAGACTAAGATGGGCCACCCACACGCACGACACCCAAGCCTTACTGGACTCAGGAGCAGAGGGTAATTTCATGGACTTCAAGCTCGCTCACAAACTCCAGATTCCTATCACCTCACTCACGCACAAGATATCCGTCAACGCTCTCAATGGTCAAGAACTCCCAACATTTCTCACACCACTGAACCTATCACACTCATCACTTCTGGCAATCACACTGAGACACTATCATTTCTACTCATGGACTCACCCCTTGCACCATTAGTTCTCGGCCACCCTTGGCTCACCTAACACAACCCCAGAGTTGACTGGGGTCATAACTCTATATCCATGTGGAGTAACAAGTGTCTTGAGTCCTGTTTAGTGTCTGCCTGTTTGTCTGTGTCTGATTCTGTGTTTCTAGAGGAGGCAGTGGATTTGTCTAACGTGCCCGTTGAATACCTCGACCTGAAGGAGGTGTTCAGTAAGTCCCGTGCTGCTTCTCTTCCTCCGCATCGTCCCTATGACTGTGCAATAGAATTATTGCCAGGTGAGTCTCCGCCTAAAGGCAAGTTATATTCACTCTCTGTACCTGAGAGGGAGGCTATGGAGAGATACATCTCTGATTCTCTGGCATCTGGATTAATTCGTCCTTCCTCTTCTCCAGCGGGGGCGGGGTTCTTCTTTGTGGGAAAGAAGGACGGATCTCTGCGTCCTTGCGTTGATTACCGTGGGTTGAATAACATCACAGTGAAGAATACCTATCCCTTACCGTTGATGTCCTCAGCCTTTGAAAGGTTACAGGGAGCATCCGTGTTCACTAAGTTGGATTTACGTAATGCATATCATTTGGTTCGCATAAGGGGGGACGAATGGAAGACCGCGTTTAACACCCCCAGAGGGCACTTCGAATATTTGGTCATGCCTTTTGGGCTATCCAACTCCCCAGCGGTTTTCCAGGCACTCGTCAATGACGTGCTGAGAGATATGATTGATCAGTTCATATATGTTTACCTGGATGACATACTGATTTTTTCTTCTTCTCTCCAGGAACACGTTCAGCACGTCAGACGAGTGCTTCAGAGGTTGTTGGAGAATGGACTTTTTGTCAAGACGGAGAAATGCATTTTTCATGCACAATCCGTTCCATTCCTAGGTTACATCGTCTCGACTGAAGGTATTCGCATGGATCCTGACAAGGTTAAGGCTGTGGTGGATTGGCCAAGCCCAGATTCCCGTAAGGCCCTACAGAGGTTTCTGGGATTCGCCAATTTCTACCGGCGTTTCGTTCGCAACTTTAGTCAGATAGTCGCTCCTCTTACCGCCTTAACCTCCCCCAGAGTGCCGTTCAGGTGGTCCGATACAGCCGAGGCTGCATTCGCCAAACTCAAGAGCCGCTTTGTTTCGGCTCCCATCCTCATAGCTCCCGATCCCTCGCGTCAGTTCGTAGTAGAGGTGGACGCTTCCAGAGGTGGGGGTAGGTGCGGTACTTTCCCAACGTTCCTCTTCTGACGACAAGATGCACCCTTGTGCGTTCCTTTCCCATCGGTTATCACCTGCGGAACGCAACTACGACATTGGCAACAGAGAGTTGTTGGCAGTGAAGTTAGCACTGGAGGAGTGGCGCCATTGGTTAGAGGGTTCGGGGTACCTTTTATAGTTTGGACCGATCACAAAAATTTGGAATATATCAGAACCGCTAAGCGACTCAACTCCAGACAGGCGCGGTGGGCACTCTTTTCGGACGTTTTGACTTCTCTCTCTCGTATCGCCCGGGTTCCAAGAATGTCAAACCCGATTCCCTTTCGCATTTTTGACCATTCCGAACGCCCATCCACTCCCGAGTACATCCTACCCGGGACCCTAGTGGTATCCACACTCACATGGGAGGTTGAATCGAGGGTCAAAACGGCCTTAGAAGGGGTAACGCCTCCGCCCGGTTGCCCGCCTAATCGGTTGTTTGTGCCGGAGGGGTGTCGGTCCGATGTTATTCGGTGGGGCCATTGCTCCAACGTAGCGTGTCATCCAGGAGTCAGCCGCACTAGCTTTTTGGTTAAGCAACGCTTTTGGTGGCCACTGATGGCTCGTGACATTCACAGTTTTGTCTTGGCTTGCTCGGTTTGTGCCACTGGGAAGACTTCTAATCGACCCCCAGATGGGTTACTCCAACCGCTGTCGGTCCCTTCGAGACCCTGGTCCCACATCGCGCTAGATTTTGTTACCGGCCTCCCGCCTCCCAGGGCAAGACGGTGGTGTTGACCGTGGTGGACCGGTTCTCGAAGGTGGCTCATTTTATTCCCTTGCCTAAATTACCATCTGCCAAGGAGACAGCGGTAGCTGTCGTGGATCACGTCTATCGCTTACATGGCCTGCCGATGGACGTAGTTTCTGACAGGGGGCCCCAATTTGTGTCCAAGTTTTGGCAAGAGTTTTGTAGGTTACTGGGAGCGAGTGTCAGCCTGTCTTCAGGGTTTCATCCCCAGAGCAACGGTCAAACGGAGAGGGCCAACCAAGATTTGGAGAGAGTGTTGCGATGTTTGGTTTCTAAGAATCCCTCTTCCTGGAGTCAACAACTCTCTATGGTTGAGTACGCTCTGGTCGTTGCCAGTGGCAGCTACGGGTCTCTCTCCGTTTGAGTGTAGTTTAGGTTACCAGCCACCTATCTTTCCCAGTACGGAGTCCGAGGTCACTGTTCCCTCCGCTCACGCTTTCATCCAGAGGTGCCGTCACGCATGGAGCAGAGCCAGTGATTCTCTTCTCCGGGTGGGGGCGCGCACCAAGGCTAAGGCCGATCGCCACCGGTCGAAGCCTCCGGTATACGTCGTTGGCCAAAGAGTGTGGCTTTCTACTAAGAACATTCCACTCCGATCCGTTTCGAACAAGCTTGCCCCCAAATTTATCGGCCCGTTCAGAGTCACCAGGATCATTAGTCCGGTGGCGGTCCGGCTCAAGCTTCCTCCGGCGTATAGGAGAATTCATCCTACCTTTCATGTGTCTAAAATAAAACCTGTGTTTCAGGCACGCATTAACCCGCCGGTCCCGGTTCCCCCGCCGCCACGACTTGTTGATGGGGAACCCACCTTTTCTGTCAATTGTATTTTGGACTCTAGAAGGAGGGGACGCGGATTCCAGTACCTGGTGGACTGGGAGGGTTACGGCCCGGAGGAGAGAAGTTGGGTACCTGCTAGGGACATTCTGGATCACTCCCTTATCGATGATTTCAATCGACAGGTAAATTCGCCTGGGAACGCCAAGAGGCGTTCCTAGGGGGGGGGGTATTGTCACGGTTCATGAATCCACTGCCTCTCTTTCTCTCTCTCTCTCTCTCTCTCCCGTGTTTGTGTGGGCGTGGTTCCCAATCTCGGCCTGATTGTCTGCTCCAGCTGGAACCACTTATCTTCCCTTTATATGTTCTGTAACCAGTGTTTCTTGTTGTCAGATCGTTGTTACTTCCCTGAGGTTGTGTCGTGTGTCTGTGCTCTTCTCTCGCCGCCCTTGTGTGGATTATCTGCTGTGCTCCTTCCTACCCATCCGGACACACTCCCCTGGATTTCTCAGCACGCTATCATTGGAAGATGCGCCTAGTCCCTGGGTCGGATTCCGTCTGAGTACAGTCTGTCTGTCCTGTTGCTGTTGTAAACTGTAGTCATTAAACCATCGTTGCTTGCATCTTGCATCCGCCTCTGTATTGTCACAGAAAATATTCTATACTGCCTGTGTGTTTATCTCATTGCCCATCTATTCATTGCATTTTTCCCCTTGGGAATTTTGCCCAGGCAGCCCAGCTATCTTGTTACAATAGAAAAATAACATTTTGTATTAATTTAGGCTATAACAATCACACATGCAATAGAAAACGGTAATCTAGAAAATGAAAACAGGTAATAAAAAAAAAAGCAACAAGAACATTCTCACATAATCATTGAACAATATAATGTCGTGTTTTTATAGCCTACCTTCTCTTGTGTACATGGGATGTGTGCCTTCTCTCCATTGATATTATGGACAAATGTTCCACAAATTCCTACTACATAAAACAAATGCATAAACGCTTCGGTTTCTCTCATGAACATTCCGAGGCTCTCCGCTGTGTAATCTACAGTGCGTCACTGTTTTTATTTATTTATTTATCCCAAGGCGCCAGAGAGATCAGATTGTCTATTTATGAATGATTGGTTTGTAAAATTTTCCCTTTGGTTTAATGTTAGATTTTTTTATGAAGGCTTCAATTCAATTTATGATTTTACTGATTATAAAATTTGAACAAAGCTTGCATCTCTAAATCTGTCTGCATTTTAGGTCAACTAATGTCAGTACAAATTTAAGTATAGCCTTTCAAAGTGATTTCAAAACTTACATTTCCCATTTTTAAATGACTTGGCTTATAGATATACTAGTAAAGTAATCAAACTGTGGGAACGAAACTGCGCAGTGACAGCAAGCAGCGCGTGTAGTGCCTCGATCAACCCGCTAGATTCAACCTGGCGCTGGAACGCACCTCCAACTGGCACGTGGTCTCATTACACGTGAGCCTCTTCTGTAGACCAGGAAGTACCGAGTGCTACAAATCACCACAAACATCACTGAAACTGTAACAGCCAGCAACGTTGTGACAGTTTCCTGTCGCACGTGTTTTCTATCGTATTGTAACAATGGCGGAAGAGGTTTCCTGCTTGAAGGCACGGCTTATGGAGAAAGAAAAAGAGATAGTTGCGTTGAAGAATAAACTGGCATTAGAAAAGGTAGGCCTATGACACTTTAGCTTTTACATTGAATATCAAGAGGTAGCTGTAGCCTCGTGCTTGCAGTGGCTGTTTAGCAGCAGCGCACGTTATAATGTATGCTATATGAATCAGAGTTTGAGCAACGATGCTTTGGTTTGAGCAGTGAGGAAGACCTCCTTAGTTTGAGTCAACAAGAGGAAATTTGGATGGATAGATTCGTGAGGCTAACTAGCCTACAAACCAATTGACTTTATGTCCCTTGACGTGTTATATTTGGTTATTGTCTAAAATAATAACAACAACTTTAACGTATTCTGAACCACCACCCTTTCTCCACTGAAATCAGAACAGTTTGATAGATCTACAGCTGCAGGAGAAAGTGACAACACTTCCACCTCTGAAACTCAAGGCAGCCCTGTCCAATGAAGACATCATGCGCTACAGCAGACAGCTTATACTGCCAGAGTTTGGTGTACAAGGTAGTAATGGCAGCTTTCACCCAATCTCTGATTGACGTAAACACACTTGAAAAACACTATTGAAACCATCATTTGATCTCTGCAGGTCAGCTAAACCTCTCCCAGACATCAGTGCTGGTTGTGGGGTGTGGAGGACTAGGCTGTCCCCTGGCACAGTATCTAGCTGCAGCAGGAATCGGTAGGTAAACATGTGGGGAAAGAGAATTTCATTCAGTAAGTTCTACCCTCAGTAACGGTCAATGATTCATATGCTGTACATCAAAGTAGATGAACAAGTCCCTTGAATCTGTACACATCAATAAAGCATTTGAGGATGGCATAACTTCACAAAGTATTAGGTAGGCCTACTACATGTAATATACCTGTGAACCTTTAGGGATATGCAATACTTATGTGTGTGTACACTGTTATAACGTGTCCATCCCTCTATAACCCCAGGGCGTGTGGGTCTTCTGGACTATGACGAGGTGGAACTGAGTAACCTGCACAGACAGGTGCTCCATGGAGAAGACAGCCAGGGACAGGCCAAGGCCCAGTCTGCTGCCCATGCTGTCAGAAGGTACAGGAGGCTACTGGGGCCTGCACAGGCTGATACATGGACTGTAATCATGTCAGTCACTAGCATGTAGGCCTACCATAAGTTGGTGCATTCACTGCCATCTCACTACATTGTCACAGGTTGTATTACCCTGTTGTTTTGACTGTCCACGAATACTCAACTATCTTTCTCTGTTGATTTATTTTCGAAAGCACTTATTGTGGTCTTTCACTCAATGATGCTGCAGTACTGTGATGAACTTCCACAGCATAGCTATAGCCACTTGGTGGTGCCATTTACTCAAACAGCAATAGCTTGCTTTCAGATAACTGTATAGGTATAGTCACCACTCTTATTTGTTAGTGTCCATACAGTACATTAATGGCATTGCAATTGAATGTTGAAGTCCTACTCCCGTCTCCTTTTCACTTCATTTAACACCTGATCTACTTAAAAGGCACATCTCAATAGGTAATCCAGATGTCTCATGACATGGCAGAAGTGGGGTTATTCATACGTGGGAAATCTTTTTTTCAACAGGAAAAGCAAAACAAATCACTGGAGGGTGTTTTTAAGGTTTTGGCATTCAGAGGAAAAGATAATTAGCGAGCCTATATTTTGTGGAGTAGTTGCTCTCCAAAATGAGTATGAGGGGTTGAATGTGAATGGCCTTGTCTGTCCTTTTTCTGTGTGTACAGGTTGAACTCCACAGTAGAATGCATTCCCTACCACCTCCAGCTGTCTCCAGAAAATGCTTTACAGCTCATCCAACAGTATCCTCCCTCTCAGCCTTGTGCCTTCTATTATCTTCCAGGGGGTAAAGAAGAGATTTTACTGTTTGTCATACAGGATTTCCATGTCATCAAATCCAGAGTCAAACATTTACCATAACACTGACTTTTTGAGGGAAGAAAATCACTGCATTTTTACTCCTTGACATTATCCACCTCATGTACGACATTGTGGCTGACTGTTCGGACAACGTTCCCACCCGGTATCTGGTGAATGATGCCTGTGTCCTCAGTGGCAAGCCCCTAGTATCTGCCAGTGCCCTGAGAATGGAGGGCCAGGTAAGGATCTAGTTACATTTTAGTCTCTATAATTAAGTCCCCACATGCTAACTGGATTTACATCAATGTCTGACAAATGACTGACTAGTAAATGGAATATGTTTATTGGTTTTCCTTTGTGCATAGTAACCCCTCTTGTCTGTGTCAATAGTTGACAGTGTATAACTACCGTGGAGGCCCCTGCTACAGGTGCCTGTACCCAAAGCCTCCACCCCCAGAGATGGTGACCAACTGCTCTGACGGAGGGATCTTAGGAGTAGGTGAGTCCTCTTCTAATTTGTGTCTTCACTGTTAGGTAGAGAGAGGAATTGATTGTTGATGTTTCACTCTTTTTTTTCTCAGTGCCAGGGATCATGGGATGCTTCCAAGCATTGGAGGTGCTGAAGATAGCCTCAGGACAGGGCTGTATCCTTCCCAGTGAAAGCTCCCTGAGTCACTCCACTGCCCCACTGCTTAGCTACTGCACAATGAAACAACACTTTCTGCTTAGTCATAGTGCTGACTAGATGAATGAAGGTCTGAATGAGTCAGTGTAGCACTGGAAGGAAGGGGTGTTTTTCTTCATGACCATGCCCATCTGACAACACTTGACTAAAAGAGAGGAAAGTCTGTGAAATTTCAGGACCTTTGAGATCTGTTTCTGAATATACAAAGAACATTGTGGTGTTTGTCAAGCCAGACAGGAGCCTTTTCCTTGACCGAGTGTGACAGCTTCCTGTGGCCAACAGCTGTTGATGTTTGACGCCCAAGATGCCAAGTTCCGGTCCATCAGGCTGCGGTCCAAGCAGGCCAGCTGTGCTGTGTGTGGAGAGAACCCCACTGTCACACACCTTGTAGATTATGAGAAGTTCTGTGGGTCTGCTGCCACAGATAAGGTCAGGGGTCACTGAGAAGAGGGCCAAGTGGGCAAACATCTTGCATATTGAGTTGCAATTTAATACAGTTCAAAGGGTTAAGTTACCATTTTAAAGTAAGAGGGGGTGGTATGTCCCAATCTAAAATGACCAGAGTGAGTGTCATCACTACACCTTTGATGGCTTAGAACTACACGTAGCACATGGAATGTTGTGCCAGGAAAATGTGTTAATTATCCATCATTTAGATAAATAGCAGAGATATGCACTGTATGTCAAAAGGAGTTTTCTGTACTTAGCTCAACTAAAAAAAATGTTTTCCATCAATTATGGGACAATTTTAGTTTCAATGTTTGCTTTGAATATTTACCTAATATTTTCTGGGTTTTCTTTCAGTGTCGAAGACTAAACCTTCTCTCCAAAGACCAGAGGGTAACAGTGCAGGTAGAGTATAGTTGATTACATTCTGTTTTATAATTATGATTACACTTGATTGTCTGTGATTCGTGTGCATTCATAAACCCAGATTAAATCTAAAAGCTGACCCAACCCTAAATGGGAAATTACTAAAACTCGAATGTACGTTTTCTACGGAAAATAATCATGTATTTGTTTGTTGGCACTGACAGAAATGGTGGTGGTTTAGGAGTTGTTTGGGTTTCTGCTAAATTACAGTTTTCAAAAGAATTGAGCCATTAAGATGAAGATCATGATTGATTAGGCCTAAAATAGATGATTTAATGCATGGAGTCAGAAACAGTTTTATTTCCTATAATTGAAATAATGTGACAAAGTTAAACTTACTCCACCCTGCCAGTTGTGCCATGCATATGGTGATAGGCCAAAGCAACTCAACCAGTCTTTGTGCCATCTTTGTGTCATCTCACAAAATAACAGCAACTTTAATTCAGATGTGACAGACCTTTTAAACACTATACTGTCTAACAAAGTGAGTGTTGTAGGTGACCACTGACAACCATTGTAATTTCTCCGTTCTATTGCCAGGAGTATAAATCTATAGTGGACAACACAGCTGCTCATCTCCTGCTGGATGTTCGCCCTCTAGTGGAGGTAGATATATGTCACCTACCCACCTCCCTCAGTATCCTTTTGCTGGCTGAATGCCCGTCTGTCATTGTACTCCACTAGCTATATAGTTACCATTTGCAAGATATGGAGTTAGTGAGGAGGATATAAATACTGCTATTAATGACGTCGGTCATCCCTGTGCTTTCATAAGTGTTCTGAGCTGCGTTAAGTAATTGTACTCAATTCAATGGTACAATGTTTAATTTCCTTAAATCATTGCTAGACATTCCTCTATCCAGTTTAGAGAACAGAAAAAGTGAACATATCCGAGTGCTGAAGGAGAGAATTGGCAGAGTGAAAGAGGAGATGTTGAATGAATCCCAGGTCCCAGGTAATATGACTGACAATAGGTCTTCATCTAGCTACACAGGTCACAACACACAGTGGCGGTTCAGTAGCTAGCTAGGTGTATGGAGCAGCCCATATTCACTGAACAAAAGAGGGGTAATTTGAGTGCTAATTAAGTCTGTGTAGCCTTGTCCCGTGAGAGTATTTTGGACAGCCAATGATGGGAGGTGGAGTTGCTAGGTAATTATTTTTCTAACACAAAAATATACCGTCATCGTGAACAGCTGGCCTCTTTTTATTGAATAGTCATCATGGTCTTTTTTTCTGCAGTGTATTTCCTGCAAGCCTGTGTATATTTAGTTATTAATGAGCTATTTTAATTGGTAATTCTGGGAACGACAGTGTAAACAGTAAACGCAGACCTTTAGTTGAACACCTGACACCCTTGAGAAAGTTTCAAATCGATTCAGGTTTCAAGAGTGAAAGAAGGGACCTGAGTTTACAAGTCATATCATGTCCATAACACATCCAATAGTGAATTAGAATATCATCCCATAACTCTGCTTCTAGCTGAGCATTAAACAAGGAATTTTTCTTGCCCATTTTATATATTCAACTCACCTAGTCAGGAAATTGCCAGGAAATTGAAGCTACTCATCAATTTGATCTGTTTGTGTTTCCATACTGCAGTATATGTGATCTGTAAGCTGGGTAATGACTCCCAGAAGGCAGTTCAGGTCTTGGAGAAGATGTCAGGCTCTGAAGTGGACCTTGTCACTGTTAAAGACATCTGTGGAGGGCTGATGGCCTGGGCACAGAAGATAGACCCCTCTTTCCCACAGTATTGACTCAACGTCACAGGTTCTGCACTGTGGATTCATGACTTTGTTAATAAACATGTTCATAAATGTCATCATAGCGACCATTTTTCTACCTTGTTTTATGTATGCTGGTTGCATTGGACATGGCAAATATGACTGACAGATTAAATTGCAGTTACATCTTAAAGGTGAAAAGTGAAAGAAATAGTCACATATCTGCTGTTCATGTTTTCTGGGCTGTATTATATATATATATATATAACCTTGTTCCAGATTGTAGAATTTTTATAACCCCAATTAATGGTGAAGGGGAAGCAGGGTAATATGTGTGTGTGTGTGTTAATTCATTATGAATTTTTAGCTATTCGGGAACATAGATAAAAGTTAACGAATGTGTTATTTTTGAATTATTACACATCTATACATTCATAATGTGTTGTCAGTTTTGATATGACACAATGAGTAGCTGATGCATGTCACCATCCTCTCCAAAACAATATTAGAAGCAACACTGCGACAGTGTAAAGAATAAAGAATGATGACATGTTTCTCCCTTGTCGGCAACTTATTTTCAGAACTGAACCATTCGAGGTAACTCGTTTTTTCCCCCTGCATCAGCCCGAATAACGGAAAGGATGTAGATGAAAGAGGCATGCGCAATGTAAAGTGAACCTTTTAGAGACGCCATTGCGTTTGTGAGATTGTAGTTTGAATATTCCTCTTCAACGATGGAAACCCAATAAAGCAAATAGGTGATCGAACTCCAAGCCCCAGGAACCTTTCTCCTGTTTTTTTCTGTCAGAATGGGATAAGTCACAGCTGGGACGATAATAAAATGCACATGAATTTACAATCTAGCATCAACGAATAGACTACAAGAGGAAGTTTCAAAAAGCGGAGAACTCGGTAATGTGAGTCTTAGCGAGCGTTTAAACATTTGTACAAATGCATGTGGTTACATCGTTTTTTATCGATAAGGCAACTTGAATCTTCGTTTTCTTCGATTGTTGGAGTTTTTGGAGAAGTTTTTGCTGTCCACGGATCCAATGTTGCCTTTTTCAGAAGGTGAAGGTAATGTAGGTATGTTGTTTTAGACATGTATATACGATTGGAATAGTTAATTCATAGTGAATAATATTTGAAGAAGCTTTCACTGCAAAACCAGGTGTTGTATAACTTGTTTGGTTGGTATTCGTGGACATGTAGTTTTCTGCCAGCAGTTCAATCGAAAGCGGGAGGATGTTGAGAAGCCTTGATTCCAGATGTTGGTTCTGCATGAGAATAGATAAACAGATAACATGCCCTAATGTAAAATATAAATCGAAGTTTAAAATTAGGTATACAATTATTTAATTTGTTTGTTGTTTGCAAATCTTAGCCCTACCATGTTTATTTCCCGTAAATTGCAGCTCGTGATGTTATTGCATAGCCTTCTCAGCTTTGACGTCATGATTTGTTTTGCTGAATTTGTTCAGTTATGTTGAATAATGTAAAATGACCCAAACATATTATATTCTACCATCATTACATTTACTGCATCTGTTTTGTGACAGGTTTTCTGTGGTCAGGGCGGATTTCTGACTCCAGTACTGTGAGGGGACACCATTCAAGAACATGACGTTTGGAATGGTGACTGCCTCTTGCAGTGAGCGTTGGGGAATCGATCTACCAAGTCCAGAGCATCTACAATGCATACTGCACACATCTCTTGCCTTGAAGAGTGAGTGGAGGCCATTAAGTGCAATCAATAGGCTTTGTCCATGAATTGACTGCCAGGTATCTGTCTGAGAAGTCAATGGGGAGGAAAGTTTGACTATTGCTGTTGACTAACACTGCTCATGATACTTTGAAGACCTTGCATTTCATGTCTCCTAGAATGAGTATTGAGTGTTTCTTCAACCTAGTGTCTGTGCTTAGTGTTTCAGTGGTGCCTCATTTAACAAGGCATCACTGACAGTTCCATTACTTTACATTTTGCATCATCATCTCTGCCATTGGAAGAAACCCAATGTCTGCCTGCAGCAGCTCAACTCCTCCGTCCTTTCCTAAAGCCTACCTCCACTCACAACTCCCAGTCCTGCCTCCGACCCCCTCACCATCGCCAAGCCCCCCAGCACCCCTCTACAGCCGCCTTTCCAACGGGAGTCACAGAAGTCACACTCACAGCGCTCCCAGCCCCACCAACTCCCGCAGCTCTTTCCATGGAGTGTCCTTCCTCCTCCAGATTGGCCTGACCAGAGAGATGGTGAACCTGGAGAACCATGACCTGTCGCTGTCTGCTGTCAAAGACCTGGTCTGCTCTATTGTTGACCAAAAGGTAATTACACAACTCTTCCTTGTTTTAACACTTGACCTACTGCAGCTAATGCATAATGACAGAGTGAAAAATGGTTGACTTTTACGGATATTTATAGAATGAAATGCAATCGATAGGCCTGAGCAAGTGAAAGCAAATTCACGGTAAATCCTAAAAGCTTAGTTGTCTTTTTGTGTGTCAAATTCAAGTTTCAAGAAAGTTTGGAAAGTCTTCCATCAAGCATACTGCTAAGTAAATCAGGGGCATATTTCCTTAACACTGCTCTTTGAAATGTTGTTCTGTATTCTTTGCTGTGGTTTCAAGTTGAAAGAACACAGTTTAAATGAACAGGGAGACAGTTATATTGCAGACAGTGTTGCCCTGAAATGCATAGCATCTGTGGTTTGCCATTTCTGTGCCATACTCCTCTGTTTAGGCTTTGTTTTTGTAAAGCAGACATCTGTGTCTCGTGCACAGAGTGAGTTTTATGCACCACAGCAGCACGCTCGGCAGCAGTGAAGCCTCTCCGGTTGCCGCGCACGATCTAGTAGCATCAGCTATTTACATTGTGGTGTACTCTCACTGGAGACACAAACACTGAACCACTCAGTGGTTTATTCCTCTCAAAGTCATCCATGATGTAATGTTCAAGCCAGGTTATTTTCCATGACAATGGTGGCTCTTAGTAATGACTTTGGGTTATGGCCCCTGCATAAGACGAGTCTTTGAACATATAGGCTGTAGGCTGTATCAACAAACAGTGGTTGCCCATGTACCACTGACTAGAAAGAGGCAGAAGCAAATTTGGAAAATCAAGAGTAAACCAATGGAACCAAAGGTAGTTTGCTGATTCCATTTGTTTGGAGTTGCCTTGGCTCAGAATACAGATTTAAGATTCACATTCAGATGTTCCTATCCAACTGATACCATACATTAGACTGCTTATTAGATCATGAACGTTTATATATGTTTGTATATACACTGCTCAAAAAAATAAAGGGAACACTAAAATAACACATCCTAGATCTGAATGAATGAAACATTCTTATTAAATACTTTTTTCTTTACATAGTTGAATGTGCTGATAACAAATTCACACAAAAATTATCAATGGAAATCAAATTTATCAACCCATGGAGGTCTGGATTTGGAGTCACACTCAAAATTAAAGTGGAAAACCACACTACAGGCTGATCCAACTTTGATGTAATGTCCTTAAAACAAGTCAAAAGGAGGCTCAGTAGTGTGTGTATGACCTCCCTACAACGCCTGGGCATGCTCCTGATGAGGTGGCGGATGGTCTCCTGAGGGATATCCTCCCAGACCTGGACTAAAGCATCTGCCAACTCCTGGACAGTCTGTGGTGCAACGTGGCGTTGGTGGATGGAGCGAGACATGATGTGCTCAATTGGATTCAGGTCTGGGGAACGGGCGGGCCAGTCCATAGCATCAATGCCTTCCTCTTGCAAGAACTGCTGACACAGTCCAGCCACATGAGGTCTAGCATTGTCTTGCATTAGGAGGAACCCAGGGCCAACCGCACCAGCATATGGTCTCACAAGGGGTCTGAGGATCTCATCTCGGTACTTAATGGCAGTCAGGCTACCCCCCAAAGAAATGCCACCCCACACCATGACTGCCCCACCGCCAAACCGGTCATGCTGGAGGATGTTGCAGGCAGCAGAACGTTCTCCACGGCGTCTCCAGACTCTGTCACGTCTGTCACATGTGCTCAGTGTGAACCTGCTTTCATCTGTGAAGAGCACAGGGCACCAGTGGCGAATTTGCCAATCTTGGTGTTCTCTGGCAAATGCCAAACGTCATGCACAGTGTTGGGCTGTAAGCACAACCCCCACCTGTGGACGTTGGGCCCTCATACCACCCTCATGGAGTCTGTTTCTGACCGTTTGAGCAGAAACATGCACATTTGTGGCCTGCTGGAGGTCATTTTGCAGGGCTCTGGAAGTGCTCCTTCTGCTCCTCCTTGCACATAGGCGGAGGTAGCGGTCCTGCTGCTGGGTTGTTGCCCTCCTACGGCCTCCTCCACGTCTCCTGATGACTGGCCTGTCTCCTGGTAGCGCCTCCATGCTCTGAACACTATGCTGACAGACACAGCAAACTTTCTTGCCACAGCTCGCATTGATGTACCATCCTGGATGAGCTGCACTACCAGAGCCACTTGTGTGTGTTGTAGACTCCATCTCATGCTACCACTAGAGTGAAAGTACCACCAGCATTCAAAAGTGACCAAAACATCAGCCAGGAAGCATAGGAACCGAGAAGTGGTCTGTGGTCACCACCTGCAGAACCACTCCTTTATTGGGGGTGTCTTGCTAATTGCCTATAATTTCCACCTGTTGTCTATTCCATTTGCACAACAGCATGTGAAATTTATTGTCAATCAGTGTTGCTTCCTAAGTGGACAGTTTGATTTCACAGAAGTGTGATTGACTTGGAGTTACATTGTGTTGTTTAAGTGTTCCCTTTTTTTGAGCAGTGTGTATATATATTACAGTATCAGTCAAAAGTTTGGACACCTACTTATGCCAGGGTTTTTCTTTAGTTTGACTATTTTCTACATTGTAGAATAATAGTGAAGACATCAAAACTATGAAATAACAAATATGGAATCATGTAGTAACCAAAAAAGTGTTAACCAAATTAAAATATATTTTATATTTGAGATTCTTCCTTGATGACAGCTTTGCACTCTCTTGACATTCTTTCAACCAGCTTCATCAGGTAGTCACCTGGAATTTTTTTAAATTTATTTTTTATTTTTATTTCACCTTTATTTAACCAGGTAGGCTAGTTGAGAACAAGTTCTCATTTGCAACTGCGACCTGGCCAAGATAAAGCATAGCAGTGTGAACAGACAACACAGAGTTACACATGGAGTAAACAATTAGCAAGTCAATAACACAGTAGAAAAAATGGGCAGTCTATATACAATGTGTGCAAAAGGCATGAGGAGGTAGGCGAATAATACAATTTTGCAGATTAACACTGGAGTGATAAATGCTCAAATGGTCATGTACAAGTAGAGATATTGGTGTGCAAAAGAGCAGAAAAGTAAATAAATAAAAACAGTATAAAAACAGTATGGGAATGAGGTAGGTGAAAATGGGTGAGCTATTTACCTATAGACTATGTACAGCTGCAGCGATCGGTTAGCTGCTCGGATAGCTGATGTTTGAAGTTGGTGAGGGAGATAAAAGTCTCCAACTTCAGCGATTTTTGCAATTCGTTCCAGTCACAGGCAGCAGAGTACTGGAACGAAAGGCGGCCAAATGAGGTGTTGGCTTTAGGGATGATCAGTGAGATACACCTGCTGGAGCGCGTGCTACGGATGGGTGTTGCCATCGTGACCAGTGAGCTGAGATAAGGCGGAGCTTTACCTAGCATGGACTTGTAGATGACCTGGAGCCAGTGGGTCTGGCGACGAATATGTAGTGAGGGCCAGCCGACTAGAGCATACAAGTCGCAGTGGTGGGTGGTATAAGGTGTTTTAGTGACAAAACGGATGGCACTGATAGACTGCATCCAGTTTGCTGAGTAGAGTGTTGGAAGCCATTTTGTAGATGACATCGCCGAAGTCGAGGATCGGTAGGATAGTCAGTTTTACTAGGGTAAGCTTGGCAGCGTGAGTGAAGGAGGCTTTGTTGCGGAATAGAAAGCCGACTCTTGATTTGATTTTTGATTGGAGATGTTTGATATGAGTCTGGAAGGAGAGTTTGCAGTCTAGCCAGACACCTAGGTACTTATAGATGTCCACATATTCAAGGTCGGAACCATCCAGGGTGGTGATGCTAGTCGGGCATGCGGGTGCAGGCAGCGATCGGTTGAAAAGCATGCATTTGGTTTTACTCGCGTTTAAGAGCAGTTGGAGGCCACGGAAGGAGTGTTGTATGGCATTGAAGCTCGTTTGGAGGTTTGATAGCACAGTGTCCAATGACGGGCCGAAAGTATATAGAATGGTGTCGTCTGCGTAGAGGTGGATCAGGGAATCGCCCGCAGCAAGAGCAACATCATTGATGTATACAGAGAAAAGAGTCGGCCCGAGAATTGAACCCTGTGGCACCCCCATAGAGACTGCCAGAGGACCGGACAGAATGCATTTCACTTTAACAGGGGTGCCTTATTAAAAGTTAATTTGTGGAATTTCTTTCCTTCTAAATGTGTTTGAGTCAGTTAGTTGTGTTGTGACAAGGTAGGGGTGTATACAGAAGATAGCCCTATTTGGTAAAAGACCAAATCCATATTATGGCAAGAACAGCTCAAATAAGCAAAGAGAAATGACAGTCCATCATTACTTTAAGACATGAAGGTCAGTCATTACGGAAAATTTCAAGAACTTTTAAAGTTTCTTCAAGTGCAGTTGCAAAACCATCAAGCCCTATGATGAAACTGGCGCTCATGAGGACCGCCACAGGAAAGGAAGACCCAGAGTTACCTCTGCTGCAGAGGGTAAGTTCATTAGATTTACCAGCCTCAGCCCCCCAAAAATGCTTCACAGAGTTCAAGTAACATACACATCTCAACATCAACTGTTCAGAGGAGACTGCATGAATCAGGCCTTCATGGTCGAATTGCTGCAAAGAAACCGCTACTAAAGGACACCAATAAGAAGAAGAGACTTGCTTGGGCCAGGAAACACGAGCATGTGACATTTGACCAGTGGAAATCTGTCCTTTGGTCTGATGAGTCCAAATTTGAGATGTCTGGTTCCAACCACCGTGTCTTTGTGAGACACAGAGTAGGTGAACGGATAATCTCCGCATGTGTGGTTCCCACTGTGAAGCATGGAGAGGAAGGTTCTGGGGGTGCTTTGCTGGTGACAATGTCAGTGATTTATTTAAAATTCAAGGTACACTTAACCAGCATGGCAACCACAGCATTCTGCCACGATACGCCATCCCATCTGGTTTGCACTTAGTGGGACTATTATTTGTTTTTCAACAGGACAATGACCCAACACAACTCCAGGCTGTGTAAGAGTTATTTGACCAAGAAGGAGAGTGATGGAGTGCTGCATCAGATGACCTGCCTCTACAATCACCCGAGCTCAACCCAATTGAGATGGTTTGGGATGAGTTGGATGACAGAGTGAATAAAAATCAGCCAACAAGTGCCTAGTATATGTTGGAAAAGCATTCCAGGTGAAGCTAGTTGAGAAAATGTCAGGAGTGTGCAAAGCTGTCAAGGCAAAGGGTGGCTACTTTGAAGAATCTCAAATATAAAATATATTTTGATTTGTTTAAAACTTTTTTGGTTACTACATGATTTCATATGTGTTAGTTCATCATTTTGATGTCTTCACCATTATTCTACAATGTAGAAAATAGTAAAAATAAAGAAAAACCCTTGAATAAGTAGGTGTCTCCAAACTTTTGACTGGTACTATATATATTTTTTTAAATTGAAATTTTTAACCCTTATTTTACCAGGTAAGTTGAATGAGGACACATTCTCATTTACAGCAACAACCTGGGGAATAGTTAGAGTGGGTAGTTTGTCAACTTATAAAACATACACTTTGTTCCAAGGTCATTTATGGTATAAGTCTTACTCACTCACTTTGATGTTTGTTACTCAATGACATTTTGTGCTTTTCTCTCTCCATTTTGAGTGTTTGGATTCCTATTTGATAGATCTGGTGTAGGTCCTACTGTTCTTATATGTGGATGTTCTTATCACAGACACCTGTGTTAATGAAATGGTATTCACACATTCATCTATTGTATTATCGTCTTACACCCATAATGAAGATTACTCTATTTGTGTCTGTAGTTAATCGGCGACTAAGTGAGTGAGAGGTGAGATTATAGAACTCATTCCATCAGGTGTAATGGGTAAAGAGAAGGGAGGGTTGGAGTCACAGGGATCAGGTATTTTGGAGAAATGGGGGCATGAGGGTTGCAGTTAGAAAGAGGAGGTAAAACGTGATATTTTTCTCTGTGCTTCCTGGCTGCCCACACAGTCACATTTATAGATACTTTGTTCACTTCACAGCTCCCCTTACTCGTCACCTCTAGAATGCAAATACTCTGTAACCTTTTCCTCTCCAGAGATTCATTGTTCTCAGAAAATGGAGCAGCTTTGAGCTACAGATGTAGGATCTTCATTTGATCACTCTGTTGCAGGAGAATTTTCCTGCAAAGTGGGGAATGTAAAACTTGTAGTGTATTTGAGGTTTAAAACGGCTTCTGAAGCTTGTAATTTCCACATTGAAATTTCAGACTTGATTTTCCTTTATGAAAAATGTATCAACTGCTGTAAAAATGTCAGCTTAATTGTAATTCACATAATAATTCACATTTCCTTTTCCCGCTGTAGCAAACTGGCTCAAATTAAGGTCCTACATCTGCATTGAGCTGACACGTCCCATTCAGTACACCTGAGCTAGCTGGTCATAGCTATCTTATTCTTATCCATATTTTTTAAAACTGCATTGTTGATTAGGCGCTCGTAAGTAAGCATTTCACTGTAAAGCTGTTGTATTCGGCGCATGTGACTAATACAATTTGATTTGATAAAAGGAACATACTGAGAACCATTCAAAATTGCTAAAGCCCATATAACCACCAGTGCTAATTTTACAACAAAGTGAAAATGTAATTCATCTTTGAGTGTCTCGCTTATGTTCTGGAATGGAATGTAGTTTACATTCACATTCCCCCAGGCCAGTGTAATGTTGTTGTTCTTTATGGGTTATGATGATACTCGCTCACTAGTTCTGGGGATTTCTGATCTGCAGAGCAGAACATCTGATTACTGCTGATATTTGCATAGATCTGGTAAAGTATTGGCAAGTTTGCAAAGGTTTGTTACAAGAGCTAAAGAAAAAGGTCATAAATACGATATGAAGAAAATAAAAAATCAAAACTGTCTGTTTGCATTAACCTTAAAGGTGATATTACTTTTAAATACGCTGCTTACATTAAAATCTGCTAAATAGGCACTGTACTTTGTGTTACCCTTCAACAAGATGGCGCCGACAGACATGGCAGCTCTGTTTTTGGCTCCTAAGAAACTTCACAGTATACAGTATCAGTCAAGTTTGGACACACCTAATCATTCCAGGGTTTTTCCTTTGTTTTACTATTTTCTAATCTACATTGTAGAATAATAGTGAAGATATCAAAACTATTAAATTACACATATGGAAAAAAGTGTTCAACAAATCAAAATTTATTTTATATTTGAGATTCTTCAAATTAGCCACCCTTTGCCTTGATGACAGCTTTGCACACTCTTGGCATTCCCTCAACCAGCTTCATGAGGTAGTCACCTGGAATTCATGTCAATTAACAGGTGTGCCTTATTAAAAGTCCATTTGTGGAATTTCTTTCCTTCTTAATGCGTTTAAGCCAATCAGTTGTGTTGTGACAAGGTAGGGTTGGTATACAGAATATAGCCCTATTTGGTAAAAGACCAAGTCCACATTATGGCAAGAACAGCTCAAATATGCAAAGTGAAATGACAGTCCATCATTACTTTTAAGACATGAAGATTAGTCAATCCGGAACATTTCAAGAACTTTGAAAGTTTCTTCAAGTGCAGTCACAAAAACCATCAAGCGCTATGATGAAATTGGCTCTCATGAGGACCGCCACAGGAAAGGAAGTCCTAGAGTTACCTCTGCTGCAGATGATAAGTTCATTAGAGTTACCAGCCTTAGAAATTGCAGCCAAAAAAAATGCTTCACAGAGTTCAAGTAGCATACACATCTCAACATCAACTGTTCAGAGGAGACTGCATGAATCAGGCCATCATGGTCGAAATCCTGCAAAGAAACCACTTCTAAAGGACACCAATAAGAAGAAGAGACTTGCTTGGGCCAAGAAACACGAGCAGTGGACATTAGACCGATAGAAATCTGTCCTTTGGTCTGATGAGTCCAAATTTGAGATGTTTGGTTCCAACCGCAGTATCTTTGTGAGACGCAGAGTAAGTGAACGGTTCCCACTGTGAAGCAGGGAGGGGAGGTGTGGGGGTGCTTTGCTGGTGACACTGTCAGTGATTTATTTAAAATTCAAGACACACTTAACCAGCATGGCAACCACAGCATTCTGCAGCGATACGCCATCCCATCTGGTTTGCACTTAGTGGGACTATCATTTGTTTTTCAACAGGACAATGACCCAAAACACACCTCTAGGCTGTGTAAGGGCTATTTGACCAAGAAGGAGAGTGATGGAGTGCTGCATCCCATGACCTGGCCTCCACAATCACCCAACTTAATTTGAGATGGTATGGGAAGAGTTGGACCACAAAATGAAGGGAAAGCAGCCAACAAGTGCTCAGCATACAGTGGGGAGAACAAGTATTTGATACACGGCCGATTTAGCCGATTTTCCTACTTACAAAGCATGTTTAGATGTCTGTCATTTTTATCATAGGTACACTTCAACTGTGAGAGACGGGATCAAAAACAAAAATCCAGAAAATCACATTGTATGATTTTTAAGTAATTAATTTGCATTTTATTGCATGACGTAAGTATTGATCACCTACCAACCAGTAAGAATTCCGGCTCTGGCAGACCTGTTAGTTTTTCTTTAAGAAGCCCTCCTGTTCTCCACTCATTACCTGTATTAACTGCACCTGTTTGAACTCGTTACCTGTATAAAAGACACCTGTCCACACACTCAATCGAACAGACTCCAACCTCTCCACAATGGCCAAGACCAGAGAGCTGCGTAAGGACATCAGGATAAAATTGTAGACCTGCACCAGGCTGGGATGGGCTACAGGACAATAGGCAACAGCTTGGTGAGAAGGCAACAACTGTTATTATTATTATTAGAAAATGGAAGTTCAAGATGACGGTCAATCATCCTCGGTCTGTGGCTCCATGCAAGATCTCACCTCGTGGGGCATCAATGATCATGAGGAAGGTGAGGGATCAGCCCAGAACTACACGACAGGACCTGGTCAATGACCTGAAGAGAGGTGGGACCACAGTCTAAAAAAAAAACATTCGTAACACACTACGACGTCATGGATTAAAATCCTGCAGCACACGCAAAGTCCCCCTGCTCAAGCCAGCGCATGTCCAGGCCCGTCTGAAGTTTGCCAATGACCATCTGGATGATCCAGAGGAGGAATGGGAGAAGGTCATGTGGTCTGATGAGACGAAAATAGAGCTTTTGGTCTAAAATCCACTCACCGTGTTTGGAGGAATAAGAAGGATGAGTACAACCCCAAGAACACCATCCCAACCGTGAAGCATGGAGGAGGAAACATTATTCTTTGGGGATGCTTTTCTGCACTGGGGACAGGATGACTGCACCGTATTGAGGGGAGGATGGATGGGGCCATGTATCGGAGATCTTGGCCAACAACCTCCTTCCCTCAGTAAGAGCATTGAAGATGGGTCGTGGCTGGGTCTTCCAGCATGACAACGACCCGAAACACACAGCCAGGGCAACTAAGGAGTGGCTCCGTAAGAAGCATCTCAAGGTCCTGTAGTGGCCTAGCCAGTCTCCAGACCTGAACCCAATAGAACATCTTTGGAGGGAGCTGAACATCCGTATTGCCAAGCGACAGCCCTGAAACCTGAAGGATCTGGAGAAGGTCTGTATGGAGGAGTGAGTCAAAATCCCTGCTGCAGTGTGTGCAAACCTGGTCAAGAACTACAGGAAACGTATGATCTCTGTAATTGCAAACAAAGGTTTCTGTACCAAATATTAAGTTCTGCTTTTCTGATGTGTCAAATACATATGTCATGCAATAAAATGCAAATTAATTACTTAAAAATCATACAATGTGATCTTCTGGATTTTTGTTTTAGATTCCTTCTCTCACAGTTGAAGTGTACCTATGAAAATAATTACATTATAATTTTGCACGCCCAATTTTTCAGTTTTTGATTTGTTAAAAAAGTTAGAAATATCCAATAAATGTCATTCCACTTCATGATTGTGTCCCACTTGTTGTTGATTCTTCACAAAAAAATACATTTTTATAACTTTATGTTTGAAGCCTGAAATGTGGCAAAAGGTCGCAAAGTTCAAGGGGGCCGAGTACTTTCGCAAGGCACTCTATATATTGTATATTATTACCAGAATTGATATTCCCCTACATTAATTTCACATTTCCACAAACTTAAAAGTGTTCCCTTTCAAATGATATCAAGAATATGCATATCATTGCTTCAGGTACTGAGCTACAGGCAGTTAGATTACTGACAATCTGAAAGGTATGAAGTTGAACCCAGGATTTCAGTGTCACCGGGGAGCGGACAGGGAAAGTGTTTTATGTTCTACTATCTCTGTAGATAGAGTCTGGACAGAACTGTGCCCCACTGAGGGACAGTTTAATGGGTAGGTGATCCACCAGTACGTCACTGAGCCAGGCAACAAACATGGAGCAACATCAGTCAGGAGTATACGCTGTTTGGAGTTGTTGATTCCCTTCAATTAAAAAAAAAAAAAAGATTAGTATTAGTTTTTAATTTGCTTTGGCCTAGTCCGAGATTGACATTGTCGTTGCTCTCCCTTGTTTGCACTGAATACACACATTGACCTGCGTTGTTATCTTTACAGATGCTTCCCTGTGGTATTTCAATGTGTATAATCAGCATTGACCATTTATCTCTTGGCTGAACCCTCATTTTGAATCAGACTAGTTAGAGAATGCAATCAGTTATAATAGCTGTGTATTCTATGGACTCCATGTAGCTCATTCATCATCCAACTGACTGCCAAACCACAGGGCCCCCATGGGATGTGTAATGAAGTTGCCCTTATTCACTGATCCAAGGTCTGTTTTGGCTCTCTATGGTTAAGATAGGTAACCGACCCGTTAAGGGAACTTTTACAAAACCTCGTAATGATTAAGATTGACCATGGGATAACCTGATACTAGAGTTTATCGTAGATTATAACTTCTTCCTGAAGCCCTCTGCATAGCTGTTGCCCTCTCTGCTCCACGTCAGTCAATGAGATGATGGGGGTGCTGACCCTTTTTGAGAGTATCATCATTTGGCGTGAGAGCACCACCTCACCCACGCAGACCATGCTCCTCTGGGACTGTGAGGAGACACAGCAGAGGGAGTGAGTGACATGACCCACCCTGAGGGGCACCAGGCGGCCCAGGCTTGGCTCTCTTCTGTGACTGCCTGCCACCAGACTCTGGGTCTGTCTCCCTAGCCCTGGCTATTTGGTTGGGGTGTCTGGGGGGGATGAATGGGGGGATAAACAGCGATAGTGTCTGCTTGTGGAGCCGCTTCCTGTTTGGTGTCGCTCAAGTCCTCTCGTGCAGCCAGAGAGGGAGCAACCACGGAACAAAGGTTCACGACTCGCTGAGAATGACTTTTCTCCAGCAGCCTGCCAGGCCAGCCAACAAGCATTCCTCCGCTTCCCATTCAGGCATACTTGGAGGATGATGTGATGTTGTTGGGATGGGATGCCATGAAATTAAATATTTTCAGCTATAGCACTGGGTTTTTGTATCACTTCTGCCAAATTGTAGAGGAGTGTGTAATGGTTATGGCATGCTCGACATAGGATATTAAGCTATGTTTATGGCGTGCTTGACATACCTTAATAGCCTAGTAATGCAGGATTAAATAACAGGTGGGGGTGTTTGGAGGCGAAGGTTGGGAAACGTTGCCTCGTCAGTTGAAACGTTGAAAGTGTTGGATGTTAAAACGGAGGGTTTACAGTGTACCTTGGCCTTCAAGTTATCGGTCCTCTCTAACTGTCAGAGGGGATGATAAAGCTTGCAAAGAGGAAGGACATTTTAAGTCCTTTTGGCAAAGGCAATGGAAAAAAATACAACTTTTCCTCAAAAGGCAGTTTTATGAACATCTCTACCTTACCCCTAGGATATTCCTGCTCTGTTCTGAACATATTCACTACAGCTGGAAATACTGTGCTGTGAAATGTTGCTGTCTCGCACAGTACACACTTGCTTTCCTACTGGTTTGTTAGTGCAGTAGAGTAACTCCCAGTTTCTGGTTGAGAGTAGCACTGCTGCTTGTGTAATTAGCTGAACAAAGGCCTTTTGAGAAGCAAACACTCCATGAGTCAAGTTTTATTTATTAACCTTTATTTAACTAGGCAAGTCAGTTAAGAACAAATTCTTATTTACAATGATGGACTACCCCGGCCAAACCTGGATGACGCTGGGCCAATTGTGCGCTGCCCTATGGGACTCCCAATCACAGCCGGATTTGATTCAGCCTGGGGCTGCCTGATTTGATTCAAACCAGGGACTGCCTCTTGTACTGAGATTCAGTGCCTTACACCGCTGCGCCACTCAGGAGCCCCCAAGTTGAACGACATGAAACAGCATAGTGAAAACAGTAGGATTTGGCTAATATTGAACCTTTGAGTAATAGCAAGCTGCTCTCTATATAGTTTGCTGTAAAAAAAAAACAACAACAACCAGACAACAACACAATAACCGATTTATAATCAAGGGATTTGCACAGCCTTGATGTATGGAACAGTACACAACCTAGTGTTGTAGTTTGATTTGCCACGAACAACATTTGTTTGGGATGATTTACACTGAACAAAAATATAAACGCTACATGCAACAATTTCAAAGATTTTACTGAGTTACTGTTCATATAAGGGCTCCCGAGTGGCGCAGCGGTCTAAGGCACTGCATCTCAGGGCTAGAGGCGTCACTACAGACCCTGGTTCAATTCCAGGCTGTCTCATAACCGGCCGTGATTGGGAGTCCCATATGGCGGCGGACAATTGTTCCAGCATCGTCCGGGTTAGGGTTTAGCCGGGGTAGGCCGTCATTGTAAATGAGAATTTGCTCTTAACTGACTTGCCTAGAAAAATAAAGGTTCAATAAAAAAATTAATGAATAAGGAAACCAGTCAATTGAAGTAAATTAATTAGGCCCTAATCTATGGATTTAACATGACTGGGAATACAGATATGCATCTGTTGGTCACAGATACCTTTAAAAAAAGGTAGGGGCGTGGATCAGAAAACCAGTCAGTATCTGGTGTGACCACGATTTGCCTCATGCAGCGTGACACATCTCCTTCGCATAGAGTTGATCAGGCGGTTGATTGTGGCCTGTGGAGTGTTGTCCCACTCCTCTTCAATGGCTGTGCGAAGTTGCTGGATGTTGGCGGGAACTAGAACATGCTTTCGTATAGATCGATCCAGAGCATCCAAATATGTTCAATGGTTGACATGTCTGGTGAGTATGCAGGCCATGGAAGAACTTGGACATTTTCAGCTTCTAGGAATTGTGTACAGATCCTTACGACATGGGGCCCTGCATTATCATGCTAAAACATGAGGTGATGGCGGCGGATGAATGGCACGACCATGTGCCTCAGGATCTCGTCACAGTATCTCTGTTCATTCATATTGCCATCGATAAAATGCAATTGTGTTCATTGTCCGTAGCTTATGCCTGCCCATACCATAACCCCACCGCCACCATGGGGCACTCTGTTCACAACGTTGATATCAGCAAACTGCTTGTCCACACGACACCATACACACTGTCTGCCATCTGCCCGGTACAATTGAGACTGGGATTAATCCGTGAAGAGCACACTTCTCCAGTGTGCTGGTGGTCATCGAAGGTGAGCATTTGCCCACTGAAGTCAGTTACGACTTCAGGTGAAGATGCCGGATGTGGAGGTCCTGGGCTGGCATGGTTACCAGAGGTCGACTGATTATGATTTTTCAACGCCGATACTGATTATTGGAGGACCAAGAAAAGCCGATACCGACTAATCGGGCAATTTTTTAAAAGATATATTTGTAATAATGACACTTACAACAATACTGAATGAACACTTATTTTAACTTAATATAATACATCAATAAAATCCATTTAGCCTCAAATAAATAATGAAACATGTCCAATTTGATTTAAATAATGCAAAAACAAAGTGTTGGAGAAGAAAGTAAAAGTGCAATATGTGCCATGTAAGAAAGCTAAAGTTTAAACTCCTTGCTCAGAACATGAGAACATATGAAAGCTGGTGGTTCCTTTTAACATGAGTCTTCAAAATTCCCAGGTAAGAAGTTTTAGGTTGTAGTTATTATAGGAATTATAGGACTATTTCTCTCTATACCATTTGTATTTCATATACCTTTGACTATTGGATGTTCTTATAGGCAGTTTAGTATTGCCAGTGTAACAGTATAGCTTCTGTCCCTCTCCTCACCCCTACCTGGGCCCGAACCAGGAACACAACGACAACAGCCACCCTCGAAGCAGCGTTACCCATCGATCCACAAAAGCCGCGGGAACAACCACTTCAAGTCTCAGAGCGAGTGACGTTTGAAACACTATTAGCGCACACCCCGCTAACTAGCTAGCCATTTCACATCGGTTACACCAGCCTAATTTCGGGAGTTGATATGCTTGAAGTCATAAACAGCTGCTGGCAAACACACGAACGTGCTGTTTGAATGAATGCTTACGAGCCTGCTGCTGCCTACCATCGCTCAGTCAGACTGCTCTATCAAATCATAGACTTAATTATAACATAACACACAGAAATACGAGCCTTTGGTCATTAATATGGTGGAATCCGGAAACTATCATCTCGAAAACAAGACGTTTATTCTTTCAGTGAAATACGGAACCGTTCCGTATTTTATCTAACGAGTGGCATCCATTAGTCTAAATATTCCTGTTACATTGCACAACCTTCAATGTTATGTCATAATTAGGTCAAATTCTGCCAAATTAGGCGGTCCAAACTGTTGCATATACCCTGACTCTGCATGCAATGAACGCAAGAGAAGTGACACAATTTCACCTGGTTAATATTGCCTGCTAACCTGGATTTCTTTTAGCTAAATATGCAGGTTTAAAAATATATACTTCTGTGTATTGATTTTAAGAAAGGCATTGAGGTTTATGGTACACATTGGAGCAACGATATACACCGCATCAATTATATGCAATGCAGGACACGCTAGATAAACTAGTAATATCATCAACCATGTTGATTGATTGATTGTTTAATGCTAGCTAGCAACTTACCTTGGCTTACTGCATTCGCGTAACAGGCAGTCTCCTCGTGGAGTGCAATGAGAGGCAGGTGGATAGAGCGTTGGACTCGTTAACTGTAAGTTTGCAAGATTGGATCCCCCGAGCTGACAAGGTGAAAATCTGTCTCTCTACCCTTGAACGATGCAGTTAACCCACCATTCCTAGGCCATCATTGAAAGTAGGAATGTGTTCTTAACTGACTTGCCTAGTTAAATAAAGATTAAATAAAGGTGTAAAAAAATAATTTAAAAATCTGCCAAACCACCGATTTGTGATTGTTATGAAAACTTGAAATCAGCCCTAATTAATCAGCCATTCCAATTAATCGGTCGACCTCTACTGGTTACATGTGGTCTGCGGTTGTGAGGCCAGTTGGACATACTTCCAAATTCTCTCAAATGACGTTGGAGGCCGCTAATGATAGAGAAATTAACATTAAATTATCTGGCAACAGCTCTGGTAGACATGCCAGCAGTCAGCATGCCAATTGCACACTCCCTCAAAACATGAGACATCTGTGGCATTGTCTTGTGTGACAAAACTCCATCTTTTAGAGTGGCCTTTTATTGTCCCCAGCACAAGGTGCACCTGTGTAATAATCATGCTGTTTAATCTACTTCTTGATATGCCACACCTGTCAGGTGGATGGATTATCTTGGCAAAGGAGAAATGCTCAACATTTTTGAGAAATTAGCTTTTTATGCGAATGGAACATTTCTGGGATATTTTATTTCAGCTCATGAAACATGGAACCAACACTTTACATGTTGCGTTTATATTTTTAGTATCTCATTAGCTTATGACACTTAAGTCGCACATCGCACACTCATATTGTTATGTACTGTACTGTATGGCTGTTGTGGTTAAAGACAGTGTGGTGCTTAACGTAAGTATGGTGGTCAGAATGAGTGGCATGTCATTAAATGTCAGAGGGATGTACAATGTGAAACCGTGCTGACATGTTCTTCTATAGCTAAGCTAACACCTAATATTAACCACATATTCGATTAAGGATTAAAGGATTTGTCCGAGCGACAGGAGCAGAACTGCTTTTTGCTTAGTAATACAATTTCTCTACTTTATCATTCTCCTGTTAGGGTCATATGGAGGAAAGATGTCAACATGGTCAATTGTTGCCAAGGCAATAGAAGCCTGTGTAAATCCCAGAGAGAGAGAGAGAGGGAGAGACAGAGAGGTGAACTCAGAACATGGGTAAAAGAAAAGGGGTAAAACAGAAAGAGAGAGAGTGCAGATGGAAACTGGAGAGTGCTCCTCTCCCAATGGCCAAAACTAACTGGAACTCACAGGAAATAAATCACGTCCACCCCCCCTTCCCATCCCCTCCTCCATAGTCCTGAACTGCTCAGCCCAGCTCTGCTTAGCACACATCTGCATGTTCCTATGGAACAACCATGTTTCATCTTGAGGATGGTTGGGCTCAGCTACAGTGCTCTCTGCGCTTTTAACGGACCTCTGAGACTATCACAGTGCAGGTGCATTTATACGGAGACTTGATTACACACAGGTGGATTGTAATTTATCATCATTAGTCATTTAGGTCAACATTGGATCATTCAGAGATCCTCACTGAACTTCTGGAGAGAGTTTGCTGCACTGAAAGTAAAGGGGCTGAATAATTTTGCACGCCCAATTTTTCAGTTTTTGATTTGTTAAAGTTTGAAATATCCAATAAATGTCGTTCCACTTCATGATTGTGTCCCACTTGTTGTTGATTCTTCACAAAAAAAATCCGTTTTATATCTTTATGTTTAAAGCCTGAAATGTGGCAAAAGGTCGCAAAGTTCAAGGGGGCCGAATACTTTCGCAAGGCAATGTATGTGTTATATACATGGGGCAAGCCACTCCCTGGTAGTCACATTCTGCAGCTTCTCATAAGAAAAAAAAAATCACATTTGAGTCAACCTTCACATTTGAGTCAACCTGTCGGTGTTGTAAGTTAGGGGCTTCTGGATGGAGACTGATTTTTAGGGTTCATTTTATCAGCTTAATTGTTTATATTTCAATTGAAAATATTTTTAGGCTAGTGCAGACTAAATTATGGTTATATATGAATGCTGCAACTGAGGGATACCTGTATCACCAAAAGCCTTCACTTATGTCTGGGAAAAACCATGTTGTCCAAGCAATCTATCAATTTGTCCAGTCCTGAGTCATTTGCGAAAGAAGAGAGGAAGGGAGAAAAAACCCTCTATAGTAAAGTGAACTGAGTCATTTCTCTAGTCTCCATCTCCCCAAATGCAGAGTGGCATGGTAGAGCAGAACACTCACCCACAACAGTCACAGAATGACAGACTGGGGCAGCGTGACTGGTGAAGAGAGGTCCTCCCTTGGGAGAGATGGGAGGACGGCTAGGCGGCAGGCCTGCATGGGTGCCTGGTTTGTGGCCTGTTATTTGCCCACTGGTGCCCTGCTGTGTGGTAGGAGCCAGACCCAGCCATGGAATTCACAGATGTCCTTCACCATCCTCTGACTGTACTCTGTCTGTACAATGGTTGCTGGAGATAATCTAGTATTCCTCTAATCCCCATAGTCGGGGTTCAAACGGTGATTATAATAAATACGCATGTGTATAGATTTTCAAGCACTTACTGTACAGCACGGTTATTATAGTTTTGTTTTTCTATTCTTTTTTAATTCTATTCGTTTTTACATTTTCATTTGAAATCCAGTTTAGTTTCAGTTAGTTTTCCAGACCTAATTTGCTAGTTTTTTTTAGTTATATCCATTTAAAAAATATTTTTATTTTATTTTATTAAAAAACGCCATTTGATTTTTACCCAATGTTTCGAAAAAAGAATAGAACTGAACTTAATTCATAATATTTTTTTAAATGTAGTTTTGGAGTCAAAGATAGTTTTAGTTTTTCAAACGGTTTTGTTAATTATTTTATTTCCGTGTACCCCCCAAAAAATCATGGTTAGTTTTAATTTTAATTTCAGTTTTAGATTACTGTAATAAGCTTTCTGTAAAGTACTCATCCTCAAACTACCTTGTATTTATAATTGTGCTGATCTATTCCTTTAGTACAGCCAATGTGAAATGATTGGGGACAGATATAGAAGTAGAAATTAAAGTAATGTCCCCTCATAAATCTTATACCGGTGTTCAGTATATTCCTGTTTATAGAAGGATGTCCCATTTCCCTCATTGATTTGTCTGACGGCTGCTCACTTAGTCTTGGAGTTACAGTATACTTCCCCCTCTGCACGGACAGGCATTCCACCTTGTCTGCACTCTCTAGCCTGGCCACCTCAGCAGCACACGTAATGGATTAAAGCCATCACCAATGCTGAGGGCACTTGCAGGTTGGCCCATTGCCCAAGTTCACTCCTTTTCATGTCCACAGAGAGAGAGGAGTTGGGAGTCGGGCCTGGCCTGGCCCTAGGATGGTTAATTTGTCGTGTCTCTTTACAGTTAAACCATCATTTACTGGTCTCGGCAGAAGAATGGAGGTCAGTGTCCACAGATGTCATGGAGACACTGTAACAACGCAGGAACTGTTAGTGCTCAGAAACAATATAATCGATCCCCGAGGGGGTGGGGGGTAGGTGGGAAATGCTGCACTCTGAGGTGTTTTCTCAGCAATGTTTTCCTTTCCTGTTTGTCAGATCAGTGAGTGATCAACCAGGCTGATAACAAGGTGGCAGAGGAAGTGCAACAGGGCCTCGATACCAGCAGCACTAAACCCTTAACCCATTGAGAACATAAAGGACATGTATGACACTTTAATGGTGACATTGAGCAACAGTAGACATGATCTGATCTCATAGATGTTTAAAAAGCAAATGAAACCAAAAAGAATAATATCTTTCAACATCTCTGATCCCGTGTGTGTTTAACTTATGTTGTGTTTACTTCTGTCTCGACCACAAGTGATCTAGCCAGTCAGTCAGTTGGCTTGATCTGTCACTGTCTCTACAGCCTGTATGCTCTTAGCTCAAGTCCCTCTCCAGAGCCTCTCCCTGTTTCCACAGCAGGCTCTGTTTTCTCCTGCTCCTCAATCAGCTGCCTGCGGTTAGTGGAAGAGTACAGTGTGTTCAGTGGCTTATTTAGTCGTCTGTGTGGCTCTGGCTCTGTCCAAATGGATTTTCTGTCCACTGCAGTTTCTTTTATTCCTGTCTGTCTCTGTGAATGAAAGGGACCATGAACAAAATAGATTTTTACAAAATGTTGACCTCATTTTACTCACGTCTGCATGTATTCTGTGTTTTGTTTAGACTCCTGTTTTTTTAAGCATTTAAACGGATGAACAGTGAAGATGGTCAGGAATAACCCTTTGATATGGAGTTATGGTCTCCTCGTCTCCTGTCAAATCCTATGTTTCTTTGTGCTAACAGAGCACAGAGATAAGCTATGGATCACCATCAATATAATTTTGCCTAAAGCAAAATCTCCATACGATTATTTACACTGTGTTCAGAATCAGACCCACCTGGCCGGCACTAGTCCCCTGTCATTCCCAGACAGAGAGGAGAGAGTGTTCATAGTATATCTTCACTGGGCTGCAGAAGCATCACCATGGGCCCATAACTCGGAGCTCAGGGCCTAGCAGAGCTGCTTAGAACACACTGCTCTCTTCCTCTCTTCCTGAGAGGGCTCAGATCCTGTGACTCAGCCTTCCTCCTCTCCTCTCCTCTCCTCCTCCCAGACCCTGGACACACTCACTCGCTCATACACTCACGAGACGACCAGGGGAAGGGAGCCAGTTTCTCTCTGTCATCTGTAAAGAATGGACCGTAGCTCTCAGAAAGCTCTCGTTAAAGACTCGTTAAGGAGCTGGCCACCAAGTAGTGACCATATCCTCTGCACTGAGGACTGGAGCACTTGTTGCTCTTGAGGCAACATCAAATTGTATTAGTCACATCCACATGTTTAGCAGATGTTAATGCGAGTGTAGCGAAATGCTTGCGCTTCTAGTTTCGAATATATCTAACAAGTAATCTTAACAATTCCTCAACAGCTACCTAATACACACAAATTTAAGTATAGGGATGGAATAAGAATATATACATATAAATATATGGAGGAGCGATGACCAGGCATCATAGGCAAGATGCAATAGATGGTATAAAAATACAGTATTTACATGTGGGATGAATAATGCAAGATATGTAAACATTAAAGTGGCATTATTAAAGTGACTAGTGATCTATTTATTGGCCAATGATTTCAAGTCTGTATGTAGGCAGCAGCCTCTCTGTGCTAGTGACGGCTGTTTAACAGTCTGATGGCAGTCTGATGAGACATAAGCTATTTTTTAGTCTCTCCTCTGAATATTCCCCAAAATGTGCAACCCTAGGTGGAGGTGATATGATCCTTGACAAGTCTCTCAAAGCACTTCATGATGACAGAAGTGAGTGCCACGGGGCGATAGTCATTTAGGTCAGTTACCTTCGCCTTCTTGGGTACAGGAACAATGGTGGCCATCTTGAAGCATGTGGGGACAGCAGACTGGAATAGGGAGAGATTGAATATGTCCGTAACCCTACCAGCCAGCTGGTCTGCGCATGCTTTGAGGACGCGGCTAGGGATGCCGTCTGGGCCGGCAGCCTTGCGAGGGTTAACATGTTTAAATGTCTTACTTACGTCGGCCCACAGAGAAGGAGAGGGAGAGCCCCGCAGTCCATTGTAGTGGGCCACAATCGGTGGCACTGTATTATCCTCAAAGCTGGCAAAGAAGGTGTTTAGTTTGTCTGGAAGCGTGACATCCATGTCCATGACGTGGCAGGTTTTACTTTTGTAATCCGTGATTGCCTGTAGACCCTGCCACGTACGTCTCGTGTCTGAGCCGTTGAATTGCGACTCCACTTTGTCCCCATACCGACATTTTGCTTGTTTGATTGCCTTGTGGAGGGAATAACTACACTGTTTGTATTTGGCCATATTCCCCGTCATCTTTCCATGGTTAAATGCGGTGGTTCGTGCTTTCAGTTTTGCGCGAATGCCGCCATCCATCCACGGTATCTGATTAGGGTAGGTTTTAATAGACACAGTGGGTACAACATCTTCAATGCACTTCCTTAGTGTTGAGTCATTTTGAGTCTAAATCCACACTGCTGAAAGGGCAGTAATAGAGCACAATGTTGGCTAAAGGTCCATGGGTTTTATTTGGAAGAGTCTCAAATTAAGGCAGTAAGACTGCCGTGAACAGGAAGAGAGGAGTATCATTATCCCAAATGTAAATTAAGTAATGGGAGTAGCTCCTACGGTTTGTCATGATAGTGGAAGCAGGTCCATGCTGACAGGTGTATGGCCTCTCTTCACGACAGCACTGCTCTGGGGTTCTTGAGAGAGGCCTAGACCTAAGCTCCCTGGTTTGCACTGCACTTGGTATGTACAGGGCTCTCGAGGTAAGGGCGTCACACCAGCACTGCTCTGGGGTTCTTGAGAGAGGCCTAGACCTAAGCTCCCTGGTTTGCACTGCACTTGGTATGTACAGGGCTCTCGAGGTAAGGGCGCCACACCAGCACTGAATTAGTTACATATGAAGGTTTGGCATGTTTTCAATCTCTGTTTTTCTCATCTCACAGAGTGGGCTGAACCTATAAGGTTGTGGTGTTCACACTTTTCTTGAAATATTGTGAACATTTGTAGAAGAAGGAGCTAGTGCAGTATAGCGCTCTGAAAAGTTGCTCAGACAATAAGTTACTCTGTCATTATGGTGACCTTTGCCCACAGACTGAGTGGAATGTGTCAGTTCTGCCTTTTTATTCTAAATCTATCAGATACATGGGAAATGTTAGAAAAGTGTGGCTTTTAGTTTCATGGTCTTCTCACTAATACAAACTACCTTATTGTGCACTGATTCATTCAAAACTATTAATATTCATTTTTTCCATAGGACTACACTGTCATTCATTTTCAGATGTATCTGAATTGTCATACCACGTGGAACTGCCGTTATGGTCATAACCTCGAGCAAGAAGAACGTCTAAAAAAAACAACACTCCCCCGCCACATGAATTTCCTTTCCACCGCATCTCTTTGCACTGGGCTCAGTTTGTTACCAAGATGGATTTTCTTCTTGTTTATTTTTCCTGCTGTGGAAAGTAGCTGCTATGGCCTGCAGAAAAGTAAATATGAGAATGTGTGAGAGTAATGGATAAACAAAGGGAAAGAGAGAGAGAGAGAGGGGAGGGAGATGCTGATAGTTACAGGACCAACCAACTCTCTAAAACAGCAGTATGTGTGAAACGTGGACCATATGAAGACTATAGTGCTATTGCAGATGGACTGTGCAGTTGGCTCCTCTCTGTCTCTCTGCCTCTCTGCCCCTTTGTTCCAGCTGTAGTGTGTTTTCTTTGGCTCCAGCCTGCAAAATGGGGAGCGAATAGTTTTATGTCATGCACTGTAGAAAGAAAGCATGACCCCCCCACCCCCCTCACTCTCTCTCCATCCACTGGCTACTGGGCTTGGTATAAGGGAAGGCACATACTCGTCAGACGATTAGGGGAGCAGTGCATTATATATCGGTCTGACTCGGCATGTACAGTATATACGATGTACTGTATAAAGGAAGATGGACAGATGCATTTTCTATAGATTATCAACATACTCAAGCTCCAGGGAAGCAGCATCATTCTACTCTAGGCTACTGTGCTTTACGTGTCCCAAGATTCCCCTTGGCTTTGTGTGGCCTACTCATTAGCTTTACAACTGGACATAAATCTCCTAAAGCATCAAATGATTGTGGACGCTTGACCTTTTCGTACACTTTTGACTCTGTCCCCAGGGCTTGTAGCATCCAGCTAGCAGTCGAATGTGTTGTATGGATCAGTCATGAATACCACTATCCTTTCTGAACAATGGCTGCTGCCCCATTGTGGGTGGGGGGCTCACTGATCAACAACATTGTCAAGAGAGAGGGATGAATTTTGCGCTTGGTTTCATGAAAGCTCAATGAGATGGTGTTTGTGTTGTGTTATTTTTTAACACGATCAAGAGGACTGTTCTTGCGAAATTAGACAAGCAAATTACATGGTAAATTACCAGTCATGGGTAGCACTGAAAAGCACATTATAGTCAACAAAACACTCCAAACACATTGACATTTCAAGTGGTTTGTAATGAACATCAAAGATCTGAACTAAGATGCCTAAAACCAGTAGTCTGCCAACAGAAATGTTATATTTTCACTTGTGTACTAGTCTGTCTTGTAATTTTGGTGCTCATGGATAGACCATGTTTATGCTCCAAAATGAGCAGCTTTTTCGTATTCCTTCCAGCCTCTATGCCTGCTCAAATTCCTCCTGAAATTCTTTGTATCGTGTGTCCAGTAAGCTTGGGCAGTATCCAGATTTTCATACCGTCATTTCGTTTTTCTGCCATCCCGGGATTTACGGTATTACCAGCATAGCACACAAGGGGGGCACTAAAAACACAAAAAAAGCCCATAGGGGATCAATTACCAGTATGCTAACAAAATGAGCACAAATAATAGCGAATTCTCACGGATGCCTTTATCTAAATGCTAACGAGCGCAAACAAACTAATTGCAGACAGGCAAATCCAGCTCATAAAGTTATACAAGTATATATAGTAGCCATTTTCGGTGAGTGTGAAAATTTACAAGTGAAAATGACGGAGAGAAATTGTGCAAATGAAGAAAGTTGTGATGCATGCTTGTCTGAAGAAAGAACAGCATGTGTACATGGAGCAGAAGGGAGAATTAAAGATAGGAGATAAATGCTAGTGGGAACCACATGGAAAAAATGGGCGCTGGACAGAACATATCCAGAGCTCTTTGCCTTCTCAAACACGGCAGAAAGCTAACATCCCGTCTCCTTATTAATTCAGCCATTTAATTATCAGACTAACAAGTCACAAAATGTGCAGCTGGAAAGTATAGCACATCTATTCTTAGACAGTTCTAAGATATCTGATGGTAAACATTTAGTAGTACATTTCATACCCGTGTAACTTCATCATGTGTGCCGCGCCGCACAATAGAGAGATACTCACCGATAGATATAGAACGATATGGACTAACCGGTTCCCGCTTTCTCCTGTTGTGCTCTTTACAACGTACACGTACGTGACTGGCTGTTGTTCTGGGGAACTAAGGTAAGCTTCATAATGAAAACTTATGTGACAGGCAAAATTAAGAAAGCGATCTGCTTTATCTCCTAACGCAGTGGTTCCCAACCTTTTTATAGTCCCGTACCCCTTCAAACATTCAACCTCCAGCTGCGTACCCCCTCTAGCACCAGGGTCAGCTGTATCCCCTCTAGCACCAGGGTCAGCTGTATCCCCTCTAGCACCAGGGTCAGCTGTATCCCCTCTAGCACCAGGGTCAGCTGTATCCCCTCTAGCACCAGGGTCAGCTGTATCCCCTCTAGCACCAGGGTCAGCTGTATCCCCTCTAGCACCAGGGTCAGCTGTATCCTCTAGCCCAGGGTCAGCTAGCACCAGGGGGTAGCACCAGGGCTGTACCCCCTCTAGCACCAGGGTCAGCTGTATCCCCTCTAGCACCAGGGTCAGCTGTACCCCCTCTAGCACCAGGGTCAGCTGTATCCCCTCTAGCACCAGGGGGTCAGCTGTATCCCCTCTAGCACCAGGGTCAGCTAGCACCAGGGTCAGCCCCCTCTAGCACCAGGGTCAGCTGTACCCCCTCTAGCACCAGGGTCAGCTTTAGCACCAGGGTCAGCTGTATCCCCTCTAGCACCAGGGTCAGCTGTATCCCCCTAGCACCAGGGTCAGCACCAGCTGGCACCAGGGTCAGCTGTATCCCCTCTAGCACCAGGGGGTAGCACCAGGGTCAGCTGTATCCCCTCTAGCACCAGGGTCAGCTGTATCCCCTCTAGCACCAGGGTCAGCTGTATCCCCTCTAGCACCAGGGTCAGCTGTATCCCCTCTAGCACCAGGGTCAGCTGTATCCCCTCTAGCACCAGGGTCAGCTGTATCCCCTCTAGCACCAGGGTCAGCTGTATCCCCTCTAGCACCAGGGTCAGCGCCCGCTCAAGTGTTTTTTTTTGTTGCCATCATTGTAAGCACTATACAATACATTTATTAAACATAAGAATGAGTGTGAGTTTTTGTCAAAACCCAGCTCGTGGGAAGTGACAAAGAGCTCTTATAGGACCAGGGCACAAATAATAATCAATAATTTTGCTCTTTATTGGGGCATTCTTACATATAAGACCTTAATTGTTCATAAAAAATGGTGAATAATGAGAAGGATGTGCTTTAAAGAATGCCCGTAACTCTGCAATGTTGGGTTGTATTGGAGCGAGTCTCAGTCTTAAATAATTTTATAGACACAGTCTGTGCCTGTATTTAGTTTTCAGGTTAGTGAGGGCCGAGAATCCATTCTCACATAGGTACGTGGTTGCAAAGGGCATCAGTGTCTTAACAGCGCGATTTGCCAAGGCAGGATAGCGCAGCCCAATCCAGAAATCACATTTGACATTTTCTGTAAGCTTGAGTTCGTTTGCACGCAAAAAAATCATACAATGATGGAATACCTGTGTATTGTCCTTGTTAATGCAGACGGAGAAGAGCTCCATCTTCTTAATCATAGCCTCAATTTTTTCCCGCACATTGAATATAGTTACGGAGAGTCCCTGTAATCCTAGATTCAGATCATTCACACAGATAAGCCAGTCGTGTGGGAATCTCGTCATCATGCAAGCGGTCAGACAAGTAAACATTTTGGTCAGTAAAGAAAACTTTAAGCTCGTCTTTCAGTTTAAAAAAAAGTGTCAATACATTGCTCCTTGATAACCAGCGCACCTCTGTATGTAGTAAAAGTGTTACGTGGTCGCTGCCCATATCATTGTATAATGCAGAAAATACACTAGAGTTCAGGTGCCTTGCTTTAACAAAGTTAACCATTTTCACTGTAGTGTCCAAAATGTATTTCAAACTGTTATGCATTCCTTTGGCAGCAAGAGCCTCTCGGTGGATGCTGCAGTGTACCCAAGTGGAGTCGGGAGCAACTGCTTACACGTGTGTTACCACTCCACTATGTCTCCCTGCCATGGCTTTTGCGCCATCAGTACAGATACCAACACATTTTGACCACCATAAGTCCATTTGATGTCACAAAGCTGTCCAGTACTTTAAAAATATCCTCTCCTGTTGTCCTGGTTTGCAGAAGATAATGTATTCCTTAATTGACCCCCCATAAAAGTAACGGACACATACCAGGAGCTGTGCCAGGCCCGCCACATCTGTTGACTCATCCAGCTGTAATGCATAGAATTCACTGGCTTGTATGCGAAGCAGTAATTGTTTCAAAACATCTCCTACCATTTACATTTACATATTTACATTTAAGTCATTTAGCAGACGCTCTTATCCAGAGCGACTTACAAATTGGTGCATTCACCTTATGACATCCAGTGGAACAGTCACTTTACAACAGTGCATCTAAATCTTAAAAGGGGGTGAGAAGGATTACTTATCCTATGTCACTGTCACTTATACCATGTCACTGATGCGTCGTGAAACAGTATTGTTTCATGTAGACATTGTCTGTATAGTTGTTTTGGCCTTGTCCACCAGCATTGTCCCAGCCATATCCGCGGCAGCAGGAAGAATGAAGTCCTCATAATAGTATGGGTCTTGCCTGTCCAGCCACTCGGTAGCTCACCAAATAAGATGCTTCTAGCCCATTCTTATTAATGGTATCTGTTGCTTTTATACATGTCTAACTACTGAAAATTCATCTTAATTCTCGCTCAAAAATCGCTGTGGCTTATTTTTCATATTAGAATGTTTTGTTTCTAAATGTCTGTGCAAGAGTGAAGGTTTCATTGAGTTGTGAGATAGTACTTATGCACATATAACACACTGTGGCTGAGGAAAGGCACTACTCCCAATATGAGTAATCCCCAAGTTGAATTCCCGTGAGAAAGTAACGGTTAATGTGATTGGATGTTAAATATTTGACTAGGCTACCTGTATTTGACATTGTGTTGTTATTTCGCTAGATGGTTTAATTTGATTTTTGGCAGTGAAACGAGGCTACTCAACCAAATGTAAAGCCCCGTTGGAAAATCTAAATAGACTGTTTGGGGGTACGCGTACCCCACTTTGAGAATACCTGTCCTAACGTATTGCAGAAGTTGACTGCAGGTATTTACTTAAAAATAGCTATAAATATTCAAATGTATTCAAAAAAGTTGAAGATATACACTGCCGTTCAACGTTTTGGGGTCACTTGGAAATGATTCATGAAAGCATACATGAAATGAGTTTCAAAATGAATAGGAAATATAGTCAAGATGTTGACAAGGTTATAAATAATGATTTTTAATTGAAATAATAATTATGTCCTTTAGAGGTCGACCGATTAATCGGAATGTCCGATTAATTAGGGCCGATTTCAAGTTTTCATAACAATCAGAAATCTGTATTTTTGGACACCGATTTGGCCGATTTTATATTTTAAAAAATTACACCTATATTTCATCTTTATTTAACGAGGCAAGTCAGTTAAGAACACATTCTTATTTTCAATGACGGCCTATGAACGGTGGGTCAACTGCCTCGTTCAGGGGCAGAACAACAGATTTTCACCATGTTAGCTCGGGGGATTCAATCTTGCAACCTTACAGTTAACTAGTCCAACGCTCTAACCACCTGCCTCTCATTGCACTCCACGAGGAGACTGCCTGTTACACAAATGCAGTAACCAAGGTAAGTTGCTAGCTAGCATTAAACTTATCTTATAAAAAAAAATAATCTTGCAATCAATCATAATCACTAGTTAACTACACATGGTTGATGATATTACTAGTTTATCTAGCGTGGCCTGCGTTGCATATAATCGATGCGGTGCGTATCGTTGCTCCAATGTGTACCTAACCATGAACATCAATGCCTTTCTTAAAATCAATACACAGAAGTATATATTTTTGAACCTGCATATTTAGCTAAAAGCAATCCAGGTTAGCAGGCAATATTAACCAGGTGAAATTGTGTCACTTCTCTTGCGTTCATTGCACGCAGAGTCAGTGTATATGCAACAGTTTGGACCGCCTAATTTGGCAGAATTTGACCTAATTATGACATATTATTGAAGGTTGTGCAATGCAACAGGAATATTTAGACTGATGGATGCCACCCCTTAGATAAAATACGGAATGGTTCGGCATTTCACTGAAAGAATAAACTTCTTGTTTTCGAGATGATAGTTTCCAGATTCGACCATATTAATGACCTAAGGCTCGTATTTCTGTGTGTTATTATGTTATAACTAAGTCTATGATTTGATGGGGCAGTCTGACTGAGCGGTGGTAGGCAGCAGCAGGCTCGTAAGCATTCATTCAAACAGCACTTTCATGCGTTTTGCCAGCAGCTCTTCGACTGATGTGTAACTGATGTGTAACTGATGTGAAATGGCTGGCTAGTTAGCGGGGTGCGCGCTAATAGCGTTTGAAACGTCACTCGCTCTGAGACTTGGAGTGGTTGTTCCCCTTGCTCTGCATGGGTAACGCTGCTTCGAGGGTGGCTGTTGTCGTTGTGTTCCTGGTTCGAGCCCAGGGAGGAGCAAGGAGAGGGACGGAAGCTATACTGATAAACTCGCAATACTAAAGACCCTATAAGAACATCCAATAGTCAAAGGTTAATGAAATACAAATGGTACAGAGAGAAATAGTTCTATAATTCCTATAATAACTACAACCTAAAACTTATTACCTGGGAAAATTGAAGACTCATGTTAAAAGGAACCACCAGCTTTCATATGTTCTCATGTTCTGAGCAATGAACTTAAACGTTAGCTTTTTTACATGGCACATATTGTACTTTTACTTTCTTCTCCAACACTTTGTTTTTGCATGATTTAAACCAAATTGAACATGTTTCATTATTTATTTGAAGCTAAATTGATTTTATTGATGTATTTTATTAAGTTAAAATAAGTGTTCATTCAGTATTGTTGTAATTGTCATTATTACAAATACATTTTTAAAAAATCGATCGATTAATCGGTATCGGCCTTTTTTGGTCCTCCAATAATTGGTATCGGCGTTGAAAAATCATAATCGGTCGACCTCTAGTGTCCTTCAAACTTTGCTTTCGTCAAGGAATCCTCCATTTGCAGCAATTACATCCTTGCAGACCTTTGGCATTCTAGTTGTCAATTTGTTGAGGTAATCTGAAGAGATTTCACCCCATGCTTCCTGAAGCACCTCCCACAAGTTGGATTGGCTTGATGGGCACTTATTTACGTACCATACGGTCAAGGTGCTCCCACAACAGCTCAATAGGGTTGAGATCCGGTGACTGTACTGGCCACTCCATTATAGACAGAATACCAGCTGACTGCTTCTTCCCTAAATAGTTCTTGCATAGTTTGGAGCTTTGCTTTGGATCATTGTCCTGTTGTAGGAGGTAATTGGCTCCAATTAAGCGCCTTCCACAGGGTATGGCATGGCGTTGCAAAATGGAGTGATAGCCTTCCTTCTTCAAGATCCCTTTTACCCTGTACAAATCTTCCACTTTACCACCACCAAAGCACCCCCAGACCATCACATTGCCTCCACCATGCTTGGCAGATGGCGTCAAGCATTCCTCCAGCATCTTTTCATTTATTCTGTGTCTCACAAATGTTCTTATTTGTGATCCGAATACATCAAACTTAGATTTGTCTGTCCATAATACTTTTTTACAATCTTCCTCTGTCCAGTGTCTGTGTTCTTTTGCCCATCTTAATCTTTTATTGTAATTGTCCAGTCTGAGAAATGGCCTTTTCTTTGTAACTCTGCCTAGAAGGCCAGCCTCCCAGAGTCACCTCTTCACTGCTGATGTTGAGACTGGTGTTTTGCGGGTACTATTTAGTGAAGCTGCCAGTTGACGACTTGTGAGGCATCTGTTTCTCAAACTGGACACTCTAATGTACTTGTCCTCTTGCTCAGTTGTGTACCGGGGCCTCCTACTCCTCTTTCTATTCTGGTTAGGGCCAGTTTGCGCTGTTCTGTGAAGGGAGTAGTACACAGCGTTTTACGAGATCTTCAGTTTTTTGGCAATTTATCTCATGGAATAGCCTTAACAACAAGAATAGACGGATGAGTATCAGAAAAAAGTTACTTGTTTCTGGCCATTTTGAGCCTGTTATCGAACCCACAAATGCTTTGCTCCAGATACTCAGCTAGTCTAAAGAAGGTCAGTTTTATTGCTTCTTTAATCAGAACAACAGGTTTCAGCTCTGCTAACATAATTGCAAAAGGGTTTTCTAATGATCAAATTAGCCTTCTAAAATGATGAACTTGGATTAGCTAACACAATGTGCCATTGGAACACAGGAGTGATGGTTGCTGATAATGGGCCTCTGTATGCCTATGTAGATATTCCATAAAAAATCAGCTGTTTACAGCTACAATAGTCGTTTACAACATTAACAATGTCTACACTGTATTTCTGATCAATTTGATGTTTTTGTAATGGACAAAAAAATGTGCTTTTCTTTCAAAAACAAGGACATTTCTAAGTGACCCCAAACTTTTGAACGGGAGTGTAGTTTGACTATATGAAAATTATCCCATGGGTATTTCCCAATACCCCGGTGTACGGTATATACGGTATAATGTCCAATAACCAATAATATTAAGTAGAACCAAGTGTCAAATGTTTCATTGCCAGGAGGTGGGTTTCAATATGAATACTGTTGTTTCCACATGTGGTTTATGTTAGTGCTCTCTTGGTATAATATGACCAATTATATGAATCATCTAATATAAGACCAATGCAATCATTTCACAGGAGACAGAGGGACACTTCATTTAATAATTAACACAGTTTGCCATTTCCACTAAATGTGCTTGATGTGAATCTTACACTCCAATTACATTCCCCAATGCCACATAGAGCACAATTAGCTTTTCCTTTGTGCAGATTTTGGACTGTGTATTCAGCACATTTTCCACTGATGTGGTCCGTGACATGTGCCACAAAGTTAAACAACAGTTTTGTATTTGACATCAAAACAATTTTCCTCTTTGTCGTAGACTTTCCGTCTCACTTGGATTCATAGTTTTGTTCCTTTGCACTTAAACCACACAGTACATGCAGCTCTGCTCCTCTCCACATGTTGCATTTAAGCCACTGAGTCACATTTGGAATTGAACCTTTAACCTGTAGCGGATCCTTCTCTGACCAATCGCTCCATCTATAATGCCTTACCACCACGACACGACAACAGTGACACATCCACAATCAACATTCTACGGTCTGCTTCCTCTATGGCTTCATGAAGACACCTCAGTTCACCAGGCCACGAAAACAACTGAATAACATCTTGTGCTTCACGGCAGGTCGGTCGGTTTGGGGTTGAAGGGCCAGGCTGTTCTTTGTGCTGATAAACAATGTCATACACAGCTATGAATGGCTGCATTATGGCAGATAAAACACCTCGTTTCACACTCCAGTCTTGTGATGGGCTTTATCGTGGCCAGGGCTTACTTGAAAAAGAGATGTAAATCTCAATGTGACTTCTCTGGTTAAATAAAGGATACATTTAAAAAATGGTCTCACCTCTGGCACTCAGTACCTTGGTGAACATACAACACTGCACTCAATGTGATTTGAGTGTTTGCTAAAAGTCATAGAGGACATTTTTGGCCTATTCATGAATTAGCATTACAAATTCTGCAGGAGACCTTTCCATTAAATATTTAGGGCTCAATATCACTCGTACCTTGTCCTCTCTGCTGGATGATAACTTTACTTTATTCCCCTGATTAACAAACTTAAACTAGAATTTCAGAGATGGAGTATTCTCTATCGTACTTTATTTGGTAAAGGGAATTCCATTAAGATGAATGTATTGCCCAGATTTCTGTATTTGTTTCAATGTCTCCTTTTTCTACCCAAGTCTTTTTTTCATTTCAGTAGCTAAACATATGTGTTAGTTTTTATGGGGCGATGGCAGTTCAAGAATACGTAAATCATTCCACCAGAGAGAGAGAACACAGAGGATTAGCCTTTCCTAACTTTATGTATTGGGCCTCCCGGGTGGTGCAGTGGTTAAGGGCGCTGTACTGCAGCGCCAGCTGTGGCGGGCCGGGCGCACTAACCAAGGTTGCCAGGTGCACAGTGTTTCCTCCGACACATTGGTGCGGCTGGCTTCCGGGTTGGATGCGCGCTGTGTTAAGAAGCCGTGCGGCTTGGTTGGGTTGTGTATCGGAGGACGCATGACTTTCGACCTTCGTCTCTCCTGAGCCCGTACGGGAGTTGTAGCGATGAGACAAGATAGTAGCTACTAAAACAATTGGATACCACGAAATTGGGGAGAAAAAGGGAGTAACATTTTTAGAAATTAAAAACTTGATGTATTATTACTGGGCAGCAAATATACAAACTATTGTTTACTGGCTTTACACTCCAGAAACGGACTGGTGTCAAACAGAAACCAACTCAAACAGAAACCAACAGCGCTACTCATCCTATCCAATTCTTATCAGTGCTCTTAAAATGTGGACTCAATTTCTTAAGCACATTAAACTCGGATTTCTCTATTCAAGGTCCTATATGTAATAATCACCTATTCCTTCCAGCTAAACTAGATTCCGCTTTTAGGCTTTTGGCCTCCTTTTGCCCTTAGAACAGCCTCAATTCCTCTGGGCATGGACTCTACAAGGTGTTGAAAGCTATCCACAGGGATGCTGGCCCTTGTTGACTCCAATGCTTCCCACAGTTGTGTTAAGTTGGCTGGATGCCCTTTGGGTGTCTTTTAAACAGGCTTTTAAAATTCAACATTGGTGCACAGTTTCTAGTTAAAATATCAAATGGACATAAATGTGCTCTTTTCCTGAAGCAACCCAATAATATTCTACTAAAGGTTAACTGTAAGTCTTCTGTGTTTCTGAAATGATTTTGGCACTAACTTATTGGTAGCCTAGTGGTTAGAGCATTGGGCCAGTAACTGAAAGGTTGCTAGATCGAATCCCCGAGCTGACAAGGTAAAAATCTGTCATTCTGCCCCTGTACAAGGCAGTTCACCCACTGTTCCTAGGCTGTCATTGTAAATAAAAATGTGTTCTTAACTGACTTGCCTAGTTAAATAAAGGTAAAAATCTATATAGAATAATATTGACCATGTAATACTAAGTTCTGGTGTAGAGGCTATACGCTCACAAGAATCTCATGATCTCACTTCTCTGTATGTTGCTGCAGAGTTACTAGTGGAAGGAAATTCATTTGCACGACTGAATGCATTCAACCAAAATGTGTCTTCTGCATTTAACTCTGAATCAGAGAGGTGTGGGGGGCTGCCTTATTTGACGTCCATGTCGTCGGCACCTGGGGAGCAAGTGTTGTTGGGGGTTTTCCTGCCTTGCGCAAAGGCAGAAAGGTTGATTTTACCACCTTGCTGGCTCAGGGATTTAACCTTTGTGTTACTGACCCAACACTCTTAGTCACTAGGCTACCTGCCACCACTGGAGAGAGAGAGGTGTGCCAATAAAGTAACAGGATTGACCATAACAGGGTTGAGGTTTTCATCTTAAATCAGCCATGAATCAGCCACATTTAGCTAATTTGATTTATTTGGGTTCATGTTCTCCTTGAGTATCATCCTTCATATTACACAGCCAAATAGCAGTACCAGTTGCTTGTTGAAACATGGGTTTGGTTAACCAAACCCTGTGCTGTAGCTGTCCATCACTGTAGACTGGCCCGGGGCCAGCCTCATAAAGGTGTAAGGCAGCCTGGGTCAGACAGCACACCTTCCTCAGTGTAATCATGTGTCTATCTGTCAGACCCTGCCAGCCCCCCTCTCTCCTCTCTGACAGGGTTTCCCTGTTACCACCCTCCTCTCGCCCTGATCACTGATACCCTTTGGACCCCCACACGCTAACACACACATATAGACGCACACACATACACACACACCAACATAGAGCATGCACTACACATCCCATTTCCTCCCCTGAATATTTGAGCTTTTAACACATTGAAGGAATGTTTTACATTGGTGCCACTGATCACTATACATGTTAAGATACACCAATCACGATGGGTGATTTATGACAACATCAATTCTCAAATTCAGTAGCATCTTAAATTCAGTGTTCTTTTGAAATGTGTTGCAGCTAAGCAATAAGTAAATCTGGTTTCTCAGAGACTAACTACAGCCTGGCGGGTTTGTTCATTCAAACCAGAACAGTTGTGTCAGACTCGATTTTCCATGTCTGTTCTGAGGCTATTTGTTTTTGTAACTCATTGAAATGTATCATATTTCTCGTCTGCCCCGTCCATCCCTCCCTTCCCTCTCTTTCTGCCTCTAACGGGATTCAGCATATCAATGGCAGATTAGTTAGTTTAACAAAGGCTTAACGTGGTGAAGCTCTTTTCCACTCTGCTTTCTAGTGTGCCGCACGGACCTCACACATTGATTCGTCATGTTGGTGTCTTTGGTGTGTGTGTGTGTGTGTGGTCGCCTGCATGTCTTTGTGCAGGGTAGGGCTGAATGGTTGTGTGCTGTTAGCCCCACAGTGTGTGTTGATTACAAAGGCCATGCTTAGTCACTATGGGACCTGACCCAAGATGCGTGTGCCATTTCTCTAACCAGCCTGGATGCCACTCTGTTATGTTAGTCATCTTTATTGCCTAACAACAACACAGCTACAATAGAGCTTGCCAATGCAAGTGCCTCAGTGCAACCAAACAATATGATCAATATACTGTATGTATATATATATATATAATCAATATATTTACAGTACTAATCAAAAGTTTGGACACCAACTCATTCCAGATTGTTTTGCTTTATTTTGACTATTTTATAGATTGTAGAATCATCATTAAAGTCATTAAAACTATGAAATAACACATGGAATCATGTAGTAACCAAATAAGTGTTAAACAAATCAAAATATATTATATTTGAGATTCTTCAATGTTGCCACCCTTTGCCTTGATGACAGAGTAGGTGAACAGATGATCTCTGCATGTGTGGTTCCCACTGTGAAGCATGGAGGAGGTGGTGTGATGGTTCTTTGCTGGTAACACTGTCTGTGATTTATTTAGAATTCAAGGCACACTTAACCAGCATGGCGACTACAGCATTCTGCAGCAATATGCCATCCCATCTGGTTTGCACTTAGTGGGACTATTATTTGTTTTTCAACAGGACAATGACCCAACACAACTCCAGGCTGTGTAAGGGCTATTTGCGCAGCATTTGTGGGAACTCCTTCAAGACGGTTGGAAAATCATTCCAGGTGAAGCTGGTTGAGAGAATGCCAATAGTGTGCAAAGCTGTCATCAAGGCAAAGAGTGGCTACTTTGAAGAATCTAAAATCTATCTTTTGATTTGTTTAATACTTTTATGGTTACTACATGATTCCATATGTGTTATTTCATCATTTTGATGTCTTCACTATTATTCTACAATGTAGAAAATAGTAAAAATAAAGAAAAACATTTGAATGAGTAGGTGTGTCCAAACTTTTGACTGGTACTGTATACACAATCAATATATGCCATTCAGCAGAAGCGTTCATCTAAAGTTCCTTATAGTCATGCATACAGTCATGCATACATTTAACAATCACCAGGCTATACCCCATTTTGGATCTATTAAGTACAGTAATACTACCCAGCCCTCTATAGGGTCAATGGAGATAGTCCGGGTAGCTATTTGGTTGACTATTTAGCAGTCTTATGGCTTGGGGGTAAAAGCTGTACAGGATCCTGTTGGTTCCAGACTTGGTGCATTGGTACTGCTTACCATGTGGTAGCTGAGAGAACAGTTTAAGACTTGATAGTCTGGAGTCTTTGACCATTTGTAGGGCCTTTCTCTGACACTGCCTGGTATAGAGGTCCTGGATGTCCGGAAGCTGGTGTACCGGGCCGTGTACTGGTGTACTGGGCCGTACGCACTACCCTCTGTAGCGGCTTGCGGTTAGATGCTAAGCAGTTGCCATACCAGGTGGTGACGCAGCCAGTCAAGATGCTCCCAATGGTGCAGCTGTAGAACATTTTGAGGACTTGAAGGCCCATGACAAATCTTTTCAGCCTCCTGGGTGTTGTCGTGCCTTTTTCATGACTGTGTTAGTGTTAATTCTTAGTGATGTGGACACCGACCTGATCCACTACTCTCCAGAGCCCTCTACCCAGCTTCCAACCCAGCCCTCTCCAGAGCCCTCTTCAGAGCCCTCTTCAGAGCCCCCTCCAGAGCCCTCTACCCAGCCCTCTCCAGAGCCCTCTACTCAGCCCTCTCCAGAGCCCTTGCCCTCTCCAGAGCCCGCTACCCAGCCCTCTCCGGAGCCCTTGCCCTCTCCACAGCCCTCTACCTTGCCCTCTCCACAGCCCTCTACCTTGCCCTCTCCACAGCCCTCTACCTTTCCCTCTCCAGAGCCCTCTCCAGAGCCCTCTACCCAGCCCTCTACAGAGCCCTCTACCCAGCCCTCTCCAGAGCCCTCTACCCAGCCCTCTCCAGAGCCCTCTACCCAGCCCTCTCCAGGGCTCTCTACCCAGCTCTCTCTACAGCCCTCTACCCAGCTCTCTCTACAGCCCTCTACCCAGCTCTCTCTACAGCCCTCTACCCAGCTCTCTCTACAGCCCTCTACCCAGCTCTCTCCACAACCCTCTACCCAGCTCTCTCCACAGCCCTCTACCCAGCTCTCTCAACAGCTCTCTACCCAGCTCTCTCCTCACAGCCCTCTACCCAGCTCTCTCCACAGTTCTCTACCCAGCTCTCTCCACAGCCCTCTACCCAGCTCTCTCCACAGCTCTCTCCACAGCCCTCTCCACAGCCCTCTACCCAGCTCTCTACCCAGCTCTCTCCACAGCCCTCTACCCAGCTCTCTCCACAGCCCTCTACCCAGCCCTCTACCCAGCCCTCTACCCAGCTCTCTCCACAGCCCTCTACCCAGCTCTCTACACAGCGCTCTACCCAGCTCTCTACACAGCGCTCTACCCAGCTCTCTCCGCAGTTCTCTACCCAGCTCTCTCCACAGCCCTCTACCCAGCTCTCTCCACAGCTCTCTCCACAGCCCTCTACCCAGCTCTCTCCACAGCCCTCTCCACAGCCCTCTACCCAGCTCTCTACCCAGCTCTCTCCACAGCCCTCTACCCAGCCCTCTACCCAGCTCTCTCCACAGCCCTCTACCCAGCTCTCTCCACAGCCCTCTACCCAGCTCTCTCCACAGCCCTCTACCCAGCTCTTTCCCCAATACAGAACTCTACCCAGCTCTCTCCACAGCCCTCTACCCAGCTCTCTCCACAGCCCTCTACCCAGCTCTCTCCACAGCCCTCTACCCAGCCCTTTCCCCAATACAGAACTCTACCCAGCTCTCTCCACAGCCCTCTACCCAGCTCTCTCCACAGCCCTCTACCCAGCTCTCTCCACAGCCCTCTACCCAGCCCTTTCCCCAATACAGAACTCTACCAATCTGTAGACCTGAGCTGCATTCAGCTGGAATGGGAACTACGTGCAGTAGAAAGTGTTGCAGTAAATGCCAACAGGAGGTGAATCCAGCTGGCCAGGTCTCAGAGCAGGGCAGAAGGGGGAGTGGAGGGGGATGGTCCCGGGGCCCCGGGTCTGGAGATTAGGAATGTAAGACGTATTGAGGAAAACCTCACCCTGACAATGCTAAAGCCATGCAATGAAGCACTTTAAAGTATGACAGGGTTTAGGATGTCTCTTGTTTTGGAAACATGAAGCTGTGTAAAGGTACACGTTCTTGATGTTGTTTAGTAATGTCTACATTTGGATAAACACCAAGCCTAGTGAAGTGGTATCCTGTGGAAAGCAGGACAGCTATCATAAGATCCCTATCCACTGCGCTCTCCTCGCTCTCACACCCTCCTTTCAGCTCCCTGTCTTCACAGCCAGGGCCAACACGGCAACACACACACACACACACACACACAGACAGAGGCTTTGCGGTCACTTCTCCCCACCGGGGAATCTTATCTCTTTGTTCCCTGCTCTCCGCAGGACCCCAGCTTATCTCAGCTACATTAAAGCCAGAGGCAGTAGCCCTAACACTGGGGTCATTGTTATGGTGTGTGTGAGCACCCTCCCTCTCCCTTTTCCCAGCCTTCTCAGCCCTTCTTCCCACTAGACGCATCTAGAAGCCTAGTACTGGCCATGGGTGGATTAGGCTAGACAGACCAAAAGCATAGCGATGCTTCAGTCTATGGACCTTCATCAGACTGAATCAGGCTTACAGGAGGAGATGCAGACTGGTCTACTGTGTATAAAGGCAGACTAGATGCAAGGGCTACCCCCTCAGATTAGAGCCAGAGCCTAGGCCAGCCGGGAGTACTGGATGATCATGCAGTTATGTAAGGCAGCTGCTAACAGACAGAGCCTTTCATGTTCCATATGCATTCGGCATAAAGGAGCCCTTTTAAACACAGGAGTTTATCAGTGTTGACATGACTGGGCCATTTAATGGCCTTCAGCAAGGCTCTGCTCTGCTGCTCTGGGAACTAGTCACATTGAATGTGCTGTTTAGGGGGGGGTGTATAATAATGTGTATGTAAGGGTTAATTCAGTACAGTAATTCTGGTTGATGCTCATTTAAAAGCAATTTGCATAGTTTGTCAGTGTAGCCCCTAACCCTGTCCTCTTTCCTGGTGTTCTCTTTCCTGGTGTCCTCTTTCCCGGTGTCCTCTTTCCCGGTGTCCTCTTTCCCGGTGTCCTCTTTCCTGGTGTTCTCTTTCCTGGTGTCCTCTTTCCCGGTGTCCTCTTTCCCGGTGTCCTCTTTCCCGGTGTCCTCTTTCCCGGTGTCCTCTTTCCCGGTGTCCTCTTTCCCGGTGTCCTCTTTCCCGGTGTCCTCTTTCCCGGTGTCCTCTTTCCCGGTGTCCTCTTTCCCGGTGTCCTCTTTCCCGGTGTCCTCTTTCCCGGTGTCCTCTTTCCCGGTGTCCTCTTTCCCGGTGTCCTCTTTCCCGGTGTCCTCTTTCCCGGTGTTCTCTTTCCCGGTGTCCTCTTTCCCGGTGTCCTCTTTCCCGGTGTCAGCCTGCAGCCGCGGCTCCACCACCCTGGAGAGAAGCATTTTAGGAGCTCCAGCTGTTCCCCTCTCTGCTGTATCGTGTGCCAACCCTGGTGCCCGTGGGCCTCATTGGCCGTTGTGTTACTGCTCACATTGTTCCGTGTGCATTGTGTGTGACCCTGACAGGGAAGCAGCTGTGTTAGGTGAGCCTGCCAGAGCAGCCATGTTGGCAGGGAGAAGCAGCTCTGTAGGGGGCCTCCGCCAGGGGCCCGCTTTGATGAGCGCCACACAGGATGGCCCCCTACATCCATCCATCCCTTCTTTGGCTCTCTTCCGCCCTGGCAACCCCTATCGACCCTTACATCTGAATATGACACACTGCTGATGAAGGTAGGCGTCTCTTGACTGGCTGGCTGGCAGAAGGATTGGGGAAACACACTTTATCATTTCATGAAGGGAGAGATGAGAGGAGTGAAAAACGGCATTGCTGCCCTTCACAGAAAGTGGGCATCGTTTTCCTGCCAGACAGAGGACATGACCTCCCCTGCGAGGGAAGACGGTGAGTGAGAGATCCATGGTTACAGTGTCATACAGTGTAGTCAGGCATAGCAAGAGACAGGCTACTTTTCTTATACAGAACTCCATGTCCAGTGGAAATGTTGGACTGAGAAACCTCAGGAAGGTTGTGAAATGTCCACTTTGCTACATGACACCACAATGGATGTGTGTATGAAAAGAAGATATGCTGTAGCCAGGTGAGCGGGTGTGCGGACGCCAGTGATTTAGTGAGTGTGTGCATGTATGTGTGTATAACCTGTGTGTGTTTAACCTTTGTGTCTTGACACGAGCAGTGGAGGTTGTGTGGAAACTGTGGGTCTGAGACCAGGAAGTGACTCAGTATTGACTTGGCTTACTTCCTGGCTGTGTTGCAGGACGCTGCTGCTCCTCTGTCACTCCTCTCAGGATGTTAACCCCTCCTCCCCTATCCTCTCCTCTCCTGTTTCCCTCACTGCTTGCTGTCTGATGGCCTGGGCCATTATCTGAGAGTCCAGAGCATTACCTGGCCCAGCCCTGACGGACTGCCAAGCTGGAGGTTACATCACAGCTACTGGAGAGCATTGTTGAAGTGAGCTCACCTCGGACTGTCTGCTGAGAACCAAGACTAGCAAGACGAGCAAGACAGTTCTGTCTTGTCTAGCAGATGCTTAGTTGTCATTTTGCTCCTAATGCTGCTGGATAGAATTGCTGCAATAGTTAAATGATTACTGACAGTCAGTAACTATTCCACATCCTCGATTAGAAAAGTTATTACAATGTTATTACAATGGCTATGTCAGTGCGGTTTTGATATAAATGTTTCATTATCAATAGCGTGATAAAGGTGTTTGAATGTGAGCTCTCTTCCTGAGCCAGTGTGTTTTTGAATTCTCCTCCATCCTCCACGTTGACTGCTGACGTGAGCCACAGGAAGTAGTTAATGGGAGCAGGAGTGTGTGTGTGTGTGACTCATTGTAGCTTGGGTGGATGAAACAGCTGTGTTTCCCTCTCTCTCTCTCTCTGTGGTGATATTCAGCTGAGTATTCATTCCACACACACACCCCCGTTCCATTCCTACACCACAGGCTTGCTGGCTCTGATGACTGTATAAAGGCAGCCATTACTCCGTGAGTCAGAGAAGGAGCTCTATACAGTACTGTATACAATATAAACTTATATTTATCAGATGGGGGCCAACCATAAATTAGTAGCACTTGTCCAGTAAATATGGCAAACCGCGTTGAACATAATCATAAATGTCCCCAAACCACATGAGAAGGGAAAAATAAAGAGTAAGGAGTAAAATATTAAGACAGGGTCTTGATCAGCTGATGCCAATTTCAAAAAGTGTATATGAGTTATTGTGTGTATATTGTTGGTCGAGCCAGTAGATTATACGTGTTCCAGCCATTGCGTTCTGGATAGAGTGGATACTCACAAGCGTTTTTCTGTTTCTTCCTCACCAGTTCCCGGAGTGTGGCTTCTTTGGCATGTATGACAAGATCCTGCTCTTCCGCCATGACCTGACCTCTGAGAACATCCTCCAGAGGCTGACGTCAGCAGAAGATATCCATGAGGGAGATCTGATAGAGGTGGTGCTCTCTGGTGAGTAGTTCTGAACTGGGTTCAACCCTTACGGCTTTTATTAACATTTTGACTTTAGGCTATATGTACTAATTTAGTAAACAACATTTTCTGTAATTCAAACCTGTGTGTTGTACAGTGCTGTTTCACGCCTATCTAAAGCTCACCTCCAGAGAGACAGGTGGCTAGTTTCCCCTCTCTTTTCCGGTCACAGATGATTTCATTTTCCTGCTGACTATTGAGTCTAACAAACACTGGCTCGTAAAGGAATTCTTTTCGGTTCCATCTGTCTTCATTGGGAAGCACCTCACAGTCCCACCACCTGGACTGTACATCCCCCTCCTCCCTCTCTCTCTCTCCGGGGTAGAACTAGAAGCATTGTCTGCATGGATCCAGACATGAAATAACTCTGCGGCCGGATGGATCTGATCTGCTGGTGTTTAGCAGTGAGCCCCAAATGAGTGTATCCAGGAGACCTCTGTCTCCTTCCCTCTGGGTTCAGACGGTTGACAGGTTTCAGCCTCAGTGTTGCACCTGGATGGCTGTGTGAGGTCAGAGTATTGTCAGATCCACAAGCTCTACATCCACCCTGCTTCCTCGTCTTAGCCTTGTAGTTGGTCTGCATATGCTGAGGAGATCTACATGTGTCAAACTGGTGCAATGCAAGCTCCGATATGCTTTGCTGTTCTCGTCTGGCACACTGAAAATATGCATTTTTTAAATCATACTATTTATCCTTCCCAATAGTTGCTTCTAATTTACATGAATTAAATACTTTAAAGACACCATTGATTCCTATAAATTCTTTTGAGACCTGTTGTTCAGTTCTGTGACTGGTGAGAGACAAACAGCTCAGGGTTCTCTTGGCGCTGGACTCAAAGGGCCCGACTTGTTTTCTCTGCAGTAAGTGATTGTAGTGGACCCACTGATTATAAACATGCTGGGCTGTGCAGGGCGGCACTGGAAATAGTGGACAGGCCATCCCTAACCAGGGGGTTGGACATGGAGAGAGGGCTGTTTGCTCCAAGAATCCCACTCGCTGTTTGTTTCTCACTCAGCATCCCTCTTATTTGACAGGATATGGCATACAAAATGGATGTATATATTTGTTTTATAGCACTTTTAGTCGCCGATGAATGTTATAGACTATAACTTCTGAATTATGTCTGATGGACACTTGTGATGCCTGATTAGTCAAAAATGAAAACAAACAGACATCACATTGTCAGGCCTGCTGCTTGTGAAAAACTCTTTATTGGCTGAATCTTCTATGGTGTTTGATGCAAAACATCTCAACAACCATTTCATAAAGTTGAGGTCGTTAATAGGCTGTGCGTTTGAAAAGCCCATGAATGCCTTCTTTCATGTGTTTTTTTGCCAGGGAGCTATGACCAGTGTGGTGGCATGTGACTTTCTTGTTCTTTTTACACTTTGAAGTTAGACTCACGGCAGAGTTCATTAGCAACTAAATGAATCTATATAGCTAGTTAATGAAATATATATTATTCATATGGAGGTGCTGTGTGTCCATATGCATAATTTTAACGTGGAAATCAACAGTGCTACTTTTTAAGCTTGGACCTTTAGATTTGACAGTCCAAGGACCTGCAGTAGAAAGTCAAAAGGTGATCTGTGGAGGCCCCACTATCGCTCATCTGTGTTCCTTCCCGCAGCCATCTGTTTTGCTCTCTCTTTCTTCCTGGTGTCTCTTTCGCTCTCTTGTCTTCCAAAGAATGTTCTCTCTTCCAGGTATTTGGGGATTGTCAGTAAAGTTAATTGTATTCCCTAAGTGGATAGATGTCACATTTGTTGTTCAGAGCTGCATCTCGTCACGGCAACAGCTACTGAGAATGTCCCTGGTGCATTCTTCATTGAATACTGGTATGTCAACTTGGTCTTATTGTAAACCTGGATCAGAAAAAAAACACACAAATAATTTGTGACATTACACAGGGTTTTCCACCTAAATTCTGGCGTAAAAGATTATGATTCCCTTGTTGGTCAATGGGAAAACCACAACAGCATAACCGACACAAAAACATCCTATGGCGTTCTGCATTAGCATCGAACAGCCCCCGTGATATGCAGCTGTTCAGGGAAGCTAGAAACCGCTATACACAGGCAGTTAGAAAAGCCAAGGCTAGCTTTTTCAAGCAGAAATTTGCTTCCTGCAACACTAACTCAAAAAAGTTCTGGGACACTGTAAAGTCCATGGAGAATAAGAACACCTCCTCCCAGCTGCCCACTGCACTGAAGATAGGAAACACTGTCACCACTGATAAATCCACCATAATTGAGAATTTCAATAAGCATTTTTCTACGGCTGGCCATGCTTTCCACCTGGCTACTCCTACCCCGGTCAACAGCACTGCACCCCAAACAGCAACTCGCCCAAGCCTTCCCCATTTCTCCTTCTCCCAAATCCATTCAGCTGATGTTCTGAAAGAGCTGAAAAATCTGGACCCCTACAAATCAGCCGGACAATCTGGACCCTTTCTTTCTAAAATTATCTGCCGAAATTGTTGCCACCCCTATTACTAGCCTGTTCAACCTCTCTTTCGTGTCGTCTGAGATTCCCAAAGATTGGAAAGCAGCTGCGGTCATCCCCCTCTTCAAAGGGGGGGACACTCTTGACCCAAACTGCTACAGACCTATATCTTTCCTACCATGCCTTTCTAAGATCTTCGAAAGCCAAGTCAACAAACAGATTACCGACCATTTTGAATCTCACCATACCTTCTCTGCTATGCAATCTGGTTTCAGAGCTGGTCATGGGTGCACCTCAGCCACGCTCAAGGTCCTAAACGATATCTTAACCACCATCGATTAGAAACATTACTGTGCAGCCGTATTCATTGATCTGGCCAAGGCTTTCGACTCTGTCAACCACCACATCTTCATCGGCAGACTCGACAGCCTTGGTTTCTCAAATGATTGCCTCGCCTGGTTCACCAACTACTTCTCTGATAGAGTTCAGTGTGTCAAATCGGAGGGTCTGCTGTCCGGACCTCTGGCAGTCTCTATGGGGGTGCCACAGGGTTCAATTCTTGGACCGACTCTCTTCTCTGTATACATCAATGAGGTCGCTCTTGCTGCTGGTGAGTGCCTGATCCACCTCTACGCAGACGACACCATTCTGTATACTTCCGGCCCTTCTTTGGACACTGTGTTAACAACCCTCCAGGCTCCAGGCAAGCTTCAATGCCATACAACTCTCCTTCCGTGGCCTCCAATTGCTCTTAAATACAAGTAAAACTAAATGCATGCTCTTCAACCGATCGCTACCTGCACCTACCCGCCTGTCCAACATCACTACTCTGGACGGCTCTGACTTAGAATACGTGGACAACTACAAATACTTAGGTGTCTGGTTAGACTGTAAACTCTCCTTCCAGACCCACATCAAACATCTCCAATCCAAAGTTAAATCTAGAATTGGCTTCCTATTTCGCAACAAAGCATCCTTCACTCATGCTGCCAAACATACCCTTGTAAAACTGACCATCCTACCAATCCTCGACTTTGGCGATGTCATTTACAAAATAGCCTCCAATACCCTACTCAACAAATTGATGCAGTCTATCACAGTGCAATCCGTTTTGTCACCAAAGCCCCATATACTACCCACCATTGCGACTTGTACGCTCTCGTTGGCTGGCCCTCGCTTCATACTCGTCGCCAAACCCACTGGCTCCATGTCATCTACAAGACCCTGCTAGGTAAAGTCCCCCCTTAACTCAGCTCGCTGGTCACCATAGCATCTCCCACCTGTAGCACACGCTCCAGCAGGTATATCTCTCTAGTCACCCCCAAAACCAATTCTTTCTTTGGCCGCCTCTCCTTCCAGTTCTCTGCTGCCAATGACTGGAACGAACGACAAAAATCTCTGAAACTGGAAACACTTATCTCCCTCACTAGCTTTAAGCACCAACTGTCAGAGCATCTTACAGATTACTGCACCTGTACATAGCCCACCTATAATTTAGCCCAAGCAACTACCTCTTTCCCAACTGTATTTAATTAATTTATTTATTTTGCTCCTTTGCACCCCATTATTTTTATTTCTACTTTGCACATTCTTCCATTGCAAAACTACCATTCCAGTGTTTTACTTGCTATATTGTATTTACTTTGCCACCATGGCCTTTTTTGCCTTTACCTCCCTTCTCACCTAATTTGCTCACATTGTATATAGACTTGTTTATACTGTATTATTGACTGTATGTTTGTTTTACTCCATGTGTAACTCTGTGTCGTTGTATCTGTCAAACTGCTTTGCTTTATCTTGGCCAGGTCGCAATTGTAAATGAGAACTTGTTCTCAACTTGCCTACCTGGTTAAATAAAGTTGAAATAAAAAAATAAATACAAAAAATTGCAAAAGAACTGTGAGAAAGAGATTGATCTCTTTTCTCTCCAGTGCTGGGGGGATGCAGTCACACAGGTTTGGTAGCGAATAGCGATCTCTTATTCACATCTTGGATGAGTCACTCCTGTGAACTAACTGCCCCTTCCAAGAATGACCTCACTCATATACCTCCAACACAAACCACAGCAGCAGATGGAGAAAAGTTCCCTGAGTAATGGCTGGGCCTACCTTGTGTTTCAGTCCAGATAGGAAACAAACCAAACCATACTATGAACTAGCTTATTAAAGAGCATCATTAACATGGGATGTGGTATTTTCTGGTCCTGTTCTGTTGAATGAGACGGTCTGTCTCAGTGGTCTTTAGTGTGCTCTGTAATGCCATACCACTCTGAAACAGGTGATGTTGTAGACAACCTTGTAGCCTGTTGTTAGTTTCTGCTGTACCGCCTCCTACTGTAAGTAGCTGTTATAGCACTGAGCTGTTAATGGGATGTTAAAGCACTGAGCTGTTAATGGGATGTTATAGCACTGAGCTGTTAATGGGATGTTATAGCACTGAGCTGTTAATGGGATGTTATAGCACTGAGCTGTTAATGGGATGTTATAGCACTGAGCTGTTAATGGGATGTTATAGCACTGGGCTGTTTATGGGATGTTATAGCACTGAGCTGTTAATGGGATGTTATAGCACTGAGCTGTTAATGGGATGTTATAGCACTGAGCTGTTAATGGGATGTTATAGCGCTGAGCTGTTAATGGGATGTTATAGCGCTGGGCTGTTAATGGGATGTTATAGCACTGAGCTGTTAATGGGATGTTATAGCACTGAGCTGTTAATGGGATGTTATAGCACTGAGCTGTTAATGGGATGTTATAGCACTGAGCTGTTAATGGGATGTTATAGCACTGAGCTGTTAATGGGATGTTATAGCACTGGGCTGTTAATGGGATGTTATAGCACTGAGCTGTTAATAGGATGTTATAGCACTGAGCTGTTAATGGGATGTTATAGCACTGAGCTGTTAATGGGATGTTATAGCCCCGGCGCTGTTAATGGTATGTTATAGCACTGGGCTGTTAATGGGATGTTATAGCACTGAGCTGTTAATGGGATGTTATAGCACTGAGCTGTTAATGGGATGTTATAGCACTGAGCTGTTAATGGGATGTTATAGCGCTGGGCTGTTAATGGGATGTTATAGCACTGAGCTGTTAATGGGATGTTATAGCGCTGGGCTGTTAATGGGATGTTATAGCACTGAGCTGTTAATGGGATGTTATAGCGTTGGGCTGTTAATGGGATGTTATAGCACTGAGCTGTTAATGGGATGTTATAGCGCTGGGCTGTTAATGGGATGTTATAGCACTGAGCTGTTAATGGGATGTTATAGCACTGAGATGTTAATGGGATGTTATAGCACTGAGCTGTTAATGGGATGTTATAGCACTGAGCTGTTAATGGGATGTTATAGCACTGAGCTGTTAATGGGATGTTATAGCACTGAGATGTTAATGGGATGTTATAGCACTGAGCTGTTAATGGGATGTTATAGCACTGAGCTGTTAATGGGATGTTATAGCACTGAGATGTTATAGCACTGAGCTGTTAATGGGATGTTATAGCACTGAGCTGTTAATGGGATGTTATAGCACTGAGCTGTTAATGGGATGTTATAGCACTGAGCTGTTAATGGGATGTTATAGCACTGAGATGTTATAGCACTGAGCCCTAGTGACAGAAACCACGACCTCGGAACAGAACAGCTTTCCCCTCCAGCATCTCTTACTGTACATAACTGCCTGTTCTAAGTTACTTCCCAGGTCAGACTCTCTGATATGGATGCATTATATGTGAACAGTTTGTTCCCTAGATCTGAGTTATAGTTTGTTTTATGCACACAGACATACCAATAACACAAGTGCTGATGGTGCAGTAAATCATCTGACCATTATCGGCTGACAAAACAGCATAAAATTCCTTTACATTACAGTGAACACTCAGGGCTCTTTTTTAACAAACTAACACAGTGGTACATTTTTGCGATAGCGCTTATAGGTCCAGGGCTGTCAGAAATATTGTTGCTGTTTTGACTTAAGGAATTATGGGCCCAGTAGCTGGCGGTGGCGCGAAAAGGCTGGGTTTTGATGAATAAACAGTGTCTCCTCACTGGCCAATCCGAACGTGCTCCTTGGCTAAATATGTGGTTGCTTCAAGTTGCGTATTTATGGTATTTCATGTACTGCGTTGTCATCAATTCCAGTGTAGTCCATAATAGCCTAGTTTGGTAAATAAAATAACTAAAAGCATACAGAAACAAAATAACAAAATGTAGGCCTATCCCATCTCTGCTAAATATGTTGAACATGTTTTCAAGTCCACATTGTTCGAAGTAATTGCTTGGTTTCAATATGGAAATATATTGTTAAACATAGCATTTACACTGATATAGGGGCTCGCCTACTATAAATTGTATTATGGTTGAGCCATGGATATGCCAAACATTGTCAATAAGCAAGATTAAATTCACTATTGATAAAGCCTAAAATGAGAGTGAATAATTCTAATCGAAACGACTAGTTTAAAATAGGCTGTCTAAATACAGTTACAGGCGCCATCATTTCTCCCTGTAGGCATATAATATTAAGGCAACGCAGACAATGGAGGGTTTTACGCACATCCACACTTTTCACAGAATCTGAAAAAGAGAATATTAAGAAAATGTCCCAAATACAGTATAATGTTTAAAAACGGAATGGAACCATCTTACAGATGGCATTCACACTTCTTCAGAAATAGCAGACGGCTCCTAAATTCCATTGCATGCGAGCTGGTTTTTAATCAAATTAAACGAAAAATAAGCAATCCATTTTTTTAAACAACAATAATATTTGTAAATAGCTTGGTCAGAAGCTATGGAACAAGAGAGGATATGTGTTTTTTGTACCTGTAATCCTCGTAGTTATAAACATAAAAAACAAAAGGTTTTTCTCATTTGGGTCTCATTTAATTAAAAATCAACCAAGTAGAGACCTATAGCCTCCCCTGCCTCAATGAAGGCTGTTTTTTTGTTTGCCAAGTAGCCAAGCCTATCAATGAAGGTTTTGGCTCGTGAGACTGCTTTGAAATAAATCTTAATCAACAAAGCTTTATTATAAGATCACGTTTGGGAGCAGTCACTCCTCTCTTGTTTATTTTTTTTAAGTAGCTCAAGGGCACTGTGCGTCACGGCTGGATAGGTTGTGCTCCCGCTCACAAAATCCATGCTATTACCAACCGTGTTACCGCTAAGACCTGCTTTTCGTTGTTCTTAAAGGACACACCTCAAATGTTGCCACTCCGCCCACATCAGTGCAAGCAAACTGATATTAGACAGGTACATTTCTGAACCTGGTGAGTGGGGTGGAAAACACAAGAGCGGCAGTTTTTACATGCTGAAGATGAAAACAAGTGAGCGTTTAGCACTTGTGCAGTTGTCGCGCCAGCCGAAAATGGAGCCCGAAACCTCTTAACTATACAGACAATAAAAGGCCATTCTAAAATGTGCAGTTTTGTTACACAACACAATGCCACAGACGTCTCACGTTTTGAGGGAGCATGCAATTGGTATGCTGAATGCAGGGATGTCCACCAAAGCTGTTGCCAGATCATTTAATGTTAATTTCTCTACCATAAGCCACCTCCAATGTCATTTTAGAGAATTTGGCAGTATGTCCAACCGGCCTCACAGCCGCAGACCAAGTGTGACCATGCCAGCCCAGGACCTCCACATCCAGCTTCTTCACTGCGGCATCGTCTGGGATCCTCTGTAATAAAGCCCTTTTGTGGATAAAACCCATTCTGATTGACTGGGCCTGGCTCCCCATCCATGGCTGCACCCCTGCCCAGTCATGTTAAATATTAGGGCCTAATGAATGTATTTCAATTGACTGATTTCCTTATATGAACTGTAACTCAGCAAAATCTTTGAAGTTGTTGCATGTTGCATTTATATTTTTGTTAAGTTTAATTGTTATTTAATTTTTTTGTAATTCTCATTATTTGGTTTCAGGGTTTTTGTGTTTGAAGTTCATTTGTTTTGCTTTAGTTTTGTTTGCCATGTTCTTGTTTTTAAGTTGTGTCTGAATTGCAGCTTTAGCCACAGTAGAGGACTTCCAGATCCGGCCCCATGCCCTCTATGTCCACTCATACAAAGCCCCCACCTTCTGTGACTACTGTGGGGAGATGCTATGGGGCCTCGTCCGGCAGGGGCTCAAATGTGAAGGTAAACACATACACGCATACACACAGACACACACATCAAGCTCTCTCTCACATCAAGGCTGGGGTGCACTGTGAACCGAAAGCCAAGGTGTCAAATGTTTACCCGACTCGTACACTCATACACACACAAATCAAGCATGCCCTTCTCTTGGTCCAATCTGAGAGGTACATTAAGGCTGGTAGCGCTGTGCAGCAGTAAGCCTCAGTGGAGTGTGTGACTTCCTCTCATTACTAAAGAAGGTCCTTGAAGAGATGGCCGGCCTGGCCTGTTTGAATTGAGCCCAGTGTGCTGATGCCAAGCGTTGGACTCAGCCTTCAAAGGCCCTTTAGAAAGCATGTGCTGCTGCTCTACTCTAACCCTCTCTGATGGATCCAGCGTGTCCCTCAGTACAACACAACCTGCCCCAGGGCCAGCCGGGACAGGAATGCAACAGGCGCTCCAATAGGATGAAAGATTTGGACTGGTATACCTAGTCAAATTGCAATTAAATGTGGGATTGTGGAATGTAGAATTGCATGTGATTTGTGACTATTGGATCAGACTATTGGATCTATTTTATTCCATGCTATATCTTTGAAAAGCATTTTAAGCTTTCTACGAGGAAGGATGAGATCAAATGACTGTATGTAGAGCCCTCATGTGGACGTTTAAGAGAATGAAGCTGGTGGGTAGAATCAAAGTAGTGCTTTCCTACCGTATTCATTTACTTAGTTTCCTTCCTAAGACGTGTTAATATATCTCAAGATGTCATCACAAATATGTCTTAATACATGTCTCAAGATGGCTGGGTATGAAATGTTGCTGAGTATCAAGCCGACATCCAAAGTCTGTTTGTTGCATACAGTCGTGGCCAAATGTTTTGAGAATGACACAAATATTAAATTCCACGAAGTTTGCTGCTTCAGTGTCTATATATATATTTGTCAGATGTTACTATGGAATACTGAATTATAATTACAAGCATTTCATAAGTGTCAAAGGCTTTTATTGACAATTACATGAAGTTGATGCAGAGTCAATATTTGCCGTGTTGACCCTTCTTTTTCAAGACCTCTGCAATCCGCCCTGGCATGATGTCAATTAACTTCTGGGCCACATCCTGACTGATGGCAGCCCATTATTGCATAATCAATGCTTGGGAGTTTGTCAGAATTTGTGGGTTTTTGTTTGTCCACTCGCCTCTTGAGGATTGACCACAAGTTCTCAATGGGATTAAGGTCTGGGGAGTTTCCTGGCCATGGACCTAAAATACCGATGTTTTGTTCCCCGAGCCAATTAGTTATCACTTTTGCCTTATGGCAAGGTGCTCCATCATGCCGGAAAAGCCATTATTCGTAACCAAACTGATCCTGGATGGTTGGGAGAAGTTGCTCTCGGAGGATGTGTTGGTACCATTCTTTATTTATGGCTGTGTTCTTAGGCACAATTGTGAGTGAGCCCACTCCCTTGGCTGAGAAGCAACCCCACACATGAATGGTCTCAGGATGCTTTACTGTTGGCATGACACAGGACTCTGATGGTAGCGCTCACCTTATCTTCTCTGGACAAGATTTTTTCCGGATGTCCCAAACAATCGGAAAGGGGATTCATCAGAGAAAATTACTTTACCTCAGTCCTCAGCAGTCCAATCCCTGTACCTTTTGCAGAATATCAGTCTGTCCCTGATGTTTTTCTTGGAGAGAAGTGGCCTCTTTGCTGCCCTTCTTGACACTAGGCCATCCTCCAAAAGTCTTCACCTCACTGTGCGTGCAGATGCACTCACACCTGCCTGCTGCCATTCGTGAGCAAGCTCTGTACTGGTGGTGTCCTGATCCCGCAGCTGAATCAACTTTAGGATACGGCCCTGGCGCTTGCTGGACTTTCTTGGGCGCCCTGAAGCATTCTTCACAACAATTGAACCGCTCTCCTTGAAGTTCTTCATGATCTGATAAATTATTGATTTCGGTGCAATCTTACTGGCAGCAATATCCTTGCCTGTGAATCCCTTTTTGTGCAAAGCAATGATGACGGCACGTGTTTCCTTGCAGGTAACCATGGTTGACAGAGGAAGAACAATGATTCCAAACACCACCCTCATTTTGAAGCTTCCAGTCTGTTATTTAAACTCGATCAGCATGACAGAGTGATCTCCAACCTTGTCCTCGTCAATACTCACACCTATGTTAACGAGAGAATCACTGACATGGTGTCAGCTGGTCCTTTTGTGGCAGGGCTGAAATGCAGTGGAAATGTTCTTTTGAGATTCAGTTCATTTGCATGGCAAAGAGGGACTTTGCAATTAATCTGATCACTCTTCATAACATTCTGGAGTATATGCAAATTGCCATCATACAAACTGAGGCAGCAGACTTTGTGAAAATTAAAATTTGTGTCATTCTCAAAACCTTTGGCCACCACTGTATAGCCTGTACTGTACAATATGTGTTTTGTTCTTCATGTGTAATTAGTGACCACTGTGTACTTCCAGGTTGTGGGTTGAACTACCACAAGCGCTGCGCCTTTAAGATACCCAACAACTGCAGTGGGGTGAGGAAGAGACGTCTGTCCAACGTGTCCCTACCGGGCTCTTCGCTCTCAGTCCCCCGGCCCCTCCCCGGTCCCACTGAACATGCGGTGGTATTCCCGGAGGAGGTAAGACCTGTGCTTCCATTGGTGTAGAGAGATGTTCTGTGGTAAAGATACATTCTGCACAATACAAAGAGCTTTAAGACCCTGTGAAAGTGGCTATGTAAACACAATCCCTTATAAAGTTACACCCAAGCACGGGTCATTGCTTGCAAGGCGGCAACGTTGTCCATCTACGCCCCTTGTGAAAGTACCAAAGGATTTTAACCTTCAGTACAGTTAGTAACCAGTTCTATGTGATTGGCTTAAAATTATGTTCACTTTTGACGTAATCTAACTGTCATTCCGATTGAGACATATTTGTCAGTTGGCAATAAATGAACTACAAGGTCATGCCTTGTTGTTTCTTAACAATTGTCTATGTTTGTCAGCCAAATCTATTGGAGTATCTTACTATCTTGATGTGAAACACCACAAAGACACAGCAAATTGAATTTGATTAACTGGATGGTATGATGGCCACCCCTAAGCGTATGAAACGTGTTTGTTTGAGGCTAGCTGGATGGAATATTCTCCTTGGTGACCAACGCTTATGAATGGTCCATGAAAATTCAATTATGCCAATTAAATGAAACCCTTGTAAACCCTTCCCATCTCTCCCTGCAACAGCGCTGCCACCAGGAGGCAGGGAAGAGGATCCTGTCGTGGAGTGGCCGGCCCATCTGGATGGAGAAGATGGTGCTGGGGAGAGTCAAGGTGCCTCACACCTTCGCCATACACACCTACACGCGGCCAACCATCTGCCAGTTCTGCAAACGCCTGCTCAAGGGCCTCTTCCGCCAGGGCATGCAGTGCAGAGGTGAGGTGCCACCTCCCTTCGTCTCGGTTTGTCTGTATGTCTCTATGTCCATATCGGCCTAGACCTCTTTACCTTTCTCCCTCTAGAGTTCCATGTTGTGTTATTAAATCCATGTTTTCTGTACTTTCTTTTCAGATTGTAAATTCAATTGCCATAAGCGGTGTGCATCAAAGGTACCAAGAGACTGCTTGGGTGAGGTTTCCTTCAATGGAGGTAATTTCTGCTGTCATATTTTCACATTCCATGTCCATTTATATTGGTAAGATGTAACTGAGGGACATACTCATATTTGTGTGATCGTGTGTGTCCACAGAGCCTGCCAGCCTAGGGCCTGACTCTGACAGTACCATGGAGGTGGACAGTAGTGATGTGGAGAGCACTAGAGGACTACTGGATGACTCTGACGAACCTTCAACCCCAGACGACAAGATGTTCTATGTGGACTCTCCTTTTCTGGACCGCGAGAAGGACGAGGAGCCCATCAAGACCATCAGGTATTATATAGCAAGACACCTTACATTACTGGGACATATTTGAGCTAACTTGGAGTTTAGCTTATGTAATAGTTGTGTAAACATAGCCCATGTAGTTATCAAACAGGTCTGCGGCAATGGACCTTCTTCCTTGCCATTGTTGCTTCTGCTTGCTCTTCTCACGCTCAGGCCCGGGTTTCTGCTAAGCACTTTGTGACAAATGTTTTCATAAAAAGTGCTGTGTGTGTGTCCCCAGCCCATCCACCAGCAGCAACATCCCTCTGATGCGGGTGGTCCAGTCCATCAAACAGACCAAGAGGAGGAGCTCCACCATGGTGAGGGAGGGCTGGATGGTCCACTACACCAGCAGAGACAACCTAAGGAAGAGACACTACTGGAGGTTGGACACCAAGAGCCTCAGCCTGTTTCAGAATGACACTGGAGCAAAGTTCTACAAGGTGAGAGAGCAACACCACATATCATCTATTACCTGACAGAGGCAGAGGCATGGCAGAATGAAATGGGCACCAGAGTCTGCATTTACATTAATGTCACAGAACAACGTAAACAGATCAGTAATTCTCAATCTTTACACTGTCTAAAACCAAATGGTTTCAACCAAACGCTGACAATAAAACAATGTGTTTTATTGTCTTGGGTGTATAGTGTGTTAAAAGGGCCTGCCCAATGTAATGGTGTATGTAATGGTGTGACTAAGACTGGGGGCTGCTGTGTCGCAACTGTAAACTACAGTGGGCCTTTAATACACAGAGAAAATCCCCCAGCCTGCTTCCTGTGGTTTCACAGGCAGTACACTGACATTTCTCCACAGTCACAGAGTGAAAGTTTTTTTCTAGGGCCACGTTGTCATCAGCAGTATTTGTATCTGAAAATGTTATGGGTTTTTGCTGGGGAAATCTGCCTGAAAGGGACGTCCAACACATACACTGGGGCAAACAAGTATTTAGTCAGCCACCAATTGTGCAAGTTCTCCCACTTAAAAAGATGAGAGAGGCCTGTAATTTTCATCATAGGTACACTTCAACTATGACAGACAAAATTAGAAAAAAAAATCCAGAAAATCACATTGTAGGATTTTTAATAAATTTATTTGCAAATTATGGTGGAAAATACGTTTTTGGTCACCTACAAACAAGCAAGATTTCTGGCTCTCACAGACCTGTAACTTCTTCTTTAAGAGGCTCCTCTGTCCTCCACTCATTACCTGTATTAATGGCACCTGTTTGAACTTGTTATCAGTATAAAAGACACCTGTCCACAACCTCAAACAGTCACAATACAAACTCCACTATGGCCAAGACCAAAGAGCTGTCAAAGGATACCAGAAACAAAATTGTAGACCTACACCAGGCTGGGAAGACTGAATCTGCAATAGGTAAGCAGCTTGGTTTGAAGAAATCAACGGTGGGAGCAATTATTAGGAAATGGAAGACATACAAGACCACTGATAACCTCCCTCGATCTGGGGCTCCACGCAAGATCTCACCCTGTGGGGTCAAAAGGATCACAAGAACGGTGAGCAAAAATCCCAGAACGACACGGGGGGACCTAGTGAATGACCTGCAGAGAGCTGGGAACAAAGTAACAAAGCCTACCATCAGTAACACACTACGCCGCCAGGGACTCAAATCCTGCAGTGCCAGACGTGTCCCCCTGCTTAAGCCAGTACATGTCCAGGCCCGTCTGAAGTTTGCTAGAGAGCATGTGGATGATCCAGAAGAAGATTGGGAGAATGTCATATGGTCAGATGAAACCAAAATATAACTTTTTGGTAAAAACTCAACTCGTCATGTTTGGAGGTCAAAGAATGCTGAGTTGCATCCAAAGAACACCATACCTACTGTGAAGCATGGGGGTGGAAACATCATGCTTTGGGGCTGTTTTTCTGCAAAGGGACCAGGATGACTGATCCGTGTAAAGGAAAGAATGAATGGGGCCATGTATCGTGAGATTTTGAGTGAAAACCTCCTTTCATCAGCAAGGGCATTGAAGATGAAACGTGGCTGGGTCTTTCAGCATGACAATGATCCCAAACACACCGCCCGTGCAACGAAGGAGTGGCTTCGTAAGAAGCATTTCAAGGTCCTGGAGTGGCCTAGCCAGTCTCCAGATCTCAACCCCATAGAAAATCTTTGGAGGGAGTTGAAAGTCTGTGTTGCCCAGCAACAGCCCCAAAACATCACTGCTCTAGAAGAGATCTGCATGGAGGAATGGGCCAAAATACCAGCAATACCAGTATCGAAACCTTGTGAAAACTTACAGAAAACGTTTAACTTCTGTCATTTCCATACAAAGGGTATATAACAAAGTATTGAGATAAACTTTTGTTATTGACCAAATGCTTATTTTCCACCATAATTTGCAAATAAATTCATATAAAATCCTGCAATGTGATTTTCTGGATTTGTTTTCTTCTCATTTTGTCTGTCATAGTTGAAGTGTACCTATGATGAAAATTACAGGCCTCGTCTTTTTAAGTGGGAGAACTTGCACAATTAGTGGCTGACAAAATACTTTTTTGCCCCACTGTATATACAATACATTATAACAAGTTGCATCACTCATAACAGATATGCTCTTTCAAATGTCTTACCAAACCTTCACCATAAACTTTTGTTGTCAAGTTTGAATACATTTGATTAATGCATTTTGACATTGATTTCCAAATGCTATAACTCCAGCTTCAGAGAGTGTGTGACAGTTCCATGGTGACACCAGTGGCGTAGCTGTGTAATTAGACACTTGGCACTAAGGCAGCCAGGCAGTCCTTGTTCCCTCTGTGTAAAGGCTTCCACATGTTCCGTACAGTCTTGCCTCTGTGAGCCTGTCCCAGCCTCGTTCGGTGTGGGTGTGTTACTCTGAAGCCTCCCCTGATTGTGGTGAGAGATGTGACGCAGTGGGAGGGTGTTTATGGTGCTATGGTTTCTAACGACTTTTGTTTTGTGAGATGTAGCACATTCAGTGTGTGTGTGTGTGTGTGTGTGTGTGTGTGAGAGAGAGAGAAAGTGTGTGTATGTGTAGGTAGACACCTAATTGCCAGGCTGTCGTCTAATATTATTCTGTTTTAAAGCTCCACTCTCCGAGTGTTACGGCTGTGACGGACACACCCTCCATCTTCCCAGCAGTGAAACAGTGGAGAGGAAACCCCAGTCTTTTATACAGCTGGGATTGAGACATTCAGGGTGTGTTTAGAGGCAGCTTTATATGGTCGTTTATTATCAACTTGCCACTTAGCATAGCACTCAGGAGACTAATTGAAGACTAGCTTTTCGCCAATGTGTTCTTTCTCATTCTCTCAAATCTCGTCATATGGGTCGTTCTGTTTTATTTGTTGCTAGTGTGTGCTCCATAGATTGAGCCAGTGGTCACATTAGGTTATCTACCATAGCCTCTGAGTCTCGGGTGTTTTCCCCCACTGTCTCTCTCTCCTCTCTTGTTCTCCTGTCGTGTGGCTGTCCTCTCCTCTCTCTACCTCCATTCATCTGATTAGCGGTGGTGGTTGTGTGTCGATGCATCAGATGACTGCCATTTTCAACATTTGGAAGTCATATAGGCTTCTCTTTTGAAGATGAGACCCCTGTACTTGTGGTTTCCAAAACCCTTTTATGGGGGTACGGGGGCTTCACTCAGTCTCTAGCTCCCCCGCCCCGCCCCATCCCTCTCCCCAACCCCCCCGCACTGGGTTTTTGTTGTCTGACAGTCTGTGGAACAGTAGTCACTGTGTCTTGCGTCTCAATGGCTGGCAGCACGGCTCGTGCTCAGATGGGGCTCTCGTGTCCTGCCTTGTAATCATGGGGCCTCTTCTCTTCAATGGGCCCAGGTCTGGTTCACGTGGGCCGGCCCTACTAACCACTTCATCTGATACTCTGTGGTGAGCCGCCCTCAGGGGACCCAGAGGAGACGGGGGTGGGACAATGGGGGCGAGGCACTGCAGGCGCTCCTATTGGCTAGGGACTTCCTTCTTCTTCTTTGATTTGCATTTGACAGTGAGGCTGGAGGGAAAGAGGACTTTTAAAGTGTGCTCAAACTGCCCCTCGTGCCACTTCTGTAAGGGTCTGTCAGACAGAGGCTGTGCACTAGGCAGGGGCTGTGGATACACTACACTGTTGGAAGGGACTTGGTCTAACTTTGGGTTACTCTTTCTGGTACGCGTGCTAAGCATTAGAGCATTTTTCAGAGGTTACCTCTGAACTCTGCAAAGGATTTGGTGTCTGCTTACATCTGATCTGACTTTCTGTCTTGCTTGTGATTGATTCAGTGACTTGTCTTTCTCAGTTTGACTGTTCACTAGGCTGTGGTATTTTCTATGTCTATAATGGTTTTATTTGTCTTCTGTGTCTCTCTCTCCCCAATCACTAGCGGTGATGGCATGGCTCTCTTTGTTTGTGTCTGTTATGACCCTGGTGTCTCTCTCCCTCCTTCCCTCATGGCCCACAGGAGATCCCTCTCTCAGAGATCCTGCAGGTGGAACAATCAAGCGACTTTAGCAGCCTAGCCCAGAGCAGCAACCCACACTGCTTTGAAATCATCACCTCCACCATGGTCTACTATGTAGGGGAGAACCACGGGGTCCACTACAACAGCCCCGCTTTGGCAGCTTCAGGCGTAGGCATGGAGGTGGCCCAGGGCTGGGAGAAGGCCATCCGGCAGGCCCTGATGCCTGCCACGCCCCAGCCCAGTGTGGCAACCGCAACCGGGCAGAGCAAGGACCACAGTGAGTACAGTACCATTCTCTACTGTTAACATGGAGACATCGCTTTAGGCTACTGATCATGTGTGTATACATTAGTTATTTCTATTGGAAGTAGCATTGGCATATATTTGACATATTGTAGATAATGGCACGAGCACTGGAAAGGTGGTATGAAATTTGGTTATGTGAGCGATGGAAATAGTACTATTTATGCACATAAAATTGCTAATCCCATATTGTGGTCATTTGGTGGTTTGATTTTTATATGTGTGCAGTGGGTCAAAAGAGTCCCCATTAAATGCTTGAATCCTGAGTTAACGGTCAAGTAAGGTGAGGTGATGTTCTGAAGTGAGTAAGCAGTCAGTCTTGTTTTGAGAACTACAATGGCATTTGACATTTTTGTAATTTAGCAGACACTCTTATCCAGAGAGATTTACAGTAGTGAGTACATCATTTTTTTTGTAGCTGATCCCCCGTGGGATTTGAACCCACAACCCTGGCATTACAAGCGCCATTCTCCACCAACTGAGCCACAAGGGAACATCACCAGAAATGACTACTTACAGACACAACAGAGCCTTGAATTGAGAAGCCATGGTTTACCTCTTCCCTCCTATGATGATGGATGTTAATGAATTTGATTATAATAATTATGATTATCTTAGGGGCTATAGAGTCAAGATGGCACATTCAACCTGTTGCTCACCTGTGGGCACATGGCGCAACACCTGAAACCTGACATAGATTCAGGGGATTATATGTGTGTGTTAAAATGCACCTTCCTCTTCCATCACATCCAATACAGTAATGCACCGTAATCTAATAATGAAGATGGCCCGAATCAGATTAGTGGTATTTTTTTACCTTTAGGTTATTAAATAAACACACTTGTGGTTCAGTGCACACAATCACCAGGGCAGGTTTTAACGTTTTAAAGTGGAGATGAGGTCTAAATAACCCCTGGAGGTCATTTAGCTGGCCATGAATTGTGGTGTAAATCAGATAGATGGTGAGGGTGATAATGCCAAACAGATGAGGCCCACCATTTTATTACCCATCGCTATCCAACCACCCTGAAATAACAAGCTGCAGAGACTCAGCCTTGTGCTCAATAGTGCTATACTATGCTTCTTACTCAATGACAAGTACAGGAGGACACACATTGTTGATCATAAGATTATTTTTCATTCATTTTATTTAACCTTTATGTAGGCAAGTCCGTTAAGAACAAATTCTTATTTGCAATGACGGCCTACACCGGCCAAACCCGGACGACGCTGTGCATCGCCCTATGGTACTCCCAATCACAGCCGGTTGTGATATAGCCTTGATTCAAACCAGGGTGTCTGTAGTGACGCCTCAAGCACTGAGATGCAGTGCCTTAGACCGCTGCTCCACTGTGTGGTAAAACATGACTTTGAAACCCCATGACTGAATATTGGCCTCAGGGAGGCTCCCATAACACTTACTATGAAATGCAACACATAGTTATGCCGTTCAATAACACATATCTTTCCTCATCAATTTGAAAGGGTCATTATTGTATCTGCTGTGTGTATTCCAAGCAGCTGTGATAGGCTTTAAGGACGTGAAAACGTGAGAAATGTATCTCTGTTTTTGATAAGTTCGGGATACATTGAGTACTTTCTGCATTTGTACTGTTTATAGTGAAAACTTTTGTTTCCTCCACCAGAACAGGAGTTGTCCGTCAGCATATCTGTGTCGAACTGCCAGATAAAGGAGAATGTGGTGAGTATGGTAACTTTTACGGACAATCTTGCACAATTTCTCTGTATGTGCGTGTGTGCAGTCATATATTTTCCTCTTTTACTTCTGCATTCTTCATTGATCATTAAACATTGCATGTAAACTGTATGAAAAAAATATATATATTTAAAAAGACATTAAGGAAGTCACAGATACCCTTGTTATGGGAAATGGTGATATTCGTGTGTGCTATACTTCTGCATTGAGTGAAAGTGACCCATTTGGCATCTGATATAGCAGTGTAAACATATAGCTGTGTATTAGCACTAGCATTACCCTTTACTAATAGATGTAATAAACTTTAGTAATACTAAAGCGTTTTCCACTCTGTAGGATATCAGCTCTGTGTACCAGATCTTCTCTGACGAGGTTCTAGGATCTGGTCAGTTTGGGATTGTGTATGGAGGTATGTGCCTGGATATCCATGTTTTGATTAATTGTATTCTCTCAACCCAAACATATCTATCTTTATGATACTATATATACACTACATGACCAAAAGTATGTGGACACCTGCTCGTCAAACATCTCATTCCAAAATCATGGCCATTAATATGGAGTTAGTCCCCTTTTGCTGCTATAACAGCCTCCACTGTTTCTGGGAAGGCTATGCATTAAATGTTGGAACATTGCATTTGGGACATGCATCCATTCGGCCACAAGAGCATTGGTGAGGTCAGGCACTGATGTTGGCCGATTAGGCCTGGCTGACAGTCTGCGTTCCAATTCACCACAAAGGTGTTCGATGGGGTTGAGGTCAGGGCTCTGTGCAGGCCAGTCAAGTTCTTCCACACCGATCTCAACCAACTATTTCTGTATGGACCTCGATTTGTTCACGGAGGCATTGTCATGCTGAAACAAGAAAGGAACTTCCAAAAACATTTGCCACAAAGTTGGAAGCATAGAAAAGTCTACAATGTCATTGTATGCTGTAGCGTTAAGATTTCCCTTCACTGAAACTAAGTGGGCTAACCCGAATCATGAAAAACAGCCCTAGACCATTATCCCTCTTCTATCAAACTTTACAGTTGGCACTATGCATTCGGGCAGGTAGCGTTCTCCTGGCTTCCGCCAAACCCAGATTCGTCCGTTGGACTGCCAGATGGTGAACCGTGATTCATCACTCCAGAGAGCGTGTTTCCACTGCTCCAGAGTCCAATGGCGGTGAGCTTTACACCACTCCAGCTGACACTTAGCATTGCACATGATAATCTTAGGCTTGCGCTCAGCCATGGAAACCCATTTCATGAAGCTCCTGACAAACAGTTATTGTGCTGACGTTGCTTCCAGAGGCAGTTTGGAACTCAGTAATGAGTGTTGCAACTGAAGACAGACGATTTTTACGTGCTTCACCACTCGGCGGTCCCGTTCTGTGAGCTTGTGTGGCCTACCACTTTGTTGATGAGCCGTTGTTGCTCCTAGATCTTTCCACTTCATAATAACAGCACTTACAATTGACAGAGGCAGCTCTCGCAGGGCAGACATTTGACAAACTGACTTGTTGAACAGGTGGCGTCCTATGATGGTGCCACGTTTAAAGTCACTGTGCTGTTCAGTAATGCCATTTTATTGCCCGTGTTTGTCAAGGAGATTTTTACATGGCTGTGTGCTTGATTATTTTTACACCTGTCAACAACGGGTGTCCAAATACTTTTAAAAATATATATATATAGTGTATGTACACTGTTACATACTTATTTATTTCTGTTGGCAGGGAAACACAGAAAGACTGGAAGAGATGTTGCCATCAAGGTGATTGACAAAATGAGGTTCCCTACCAAGCAGGAGAGCCAACTGAGGAATGAAGTGGCCATTCTCCAGGTAACACAGAACATGTTGTAACAGTCAGATGTATTATAGCCCGAATATAGTAGGGATTGATTGAAGCTACCGAGAACCACATACCGGATTTTTAACACAGTCGTTAGCTAAATAAAATGTCTTGCCCAAGCCTAGCTCAATATCTAGGCGTCTGATTACAGCGTCCATAAAGAGAACATTAGACTTGACACCTTTCGGACTGAATGCGTTTGTATGGCAAAAGTTTGAATTAAATGTATAATTTATCGCTCTCACACGCCAGTATTGAACCAACGATGTGCTACCTTTATGTAGCATTGCTGACACTGCTAATATATTTTCAGAATCTCAGATTTCTAAAACCGGGACCAGCAATTCGGTTGCTGCGCAACAGCAGCAGCTAGCTAGCGAACACCAGTCAGATGAGAAGCAAGCTACAAGCAAAGGAAGCTAGCTAGCTAGGTATATTTAAACTAAATCAGACCACAAATAAGTAAGCTAGCAAACGTCCCCGCTGCTATAGCCTGTTAGCTAGCCAGTAGCTACAGGTACACGCCAACGAGAATGTAACATAGCTTTATAGATCGTAGACCATAACGCAATGTTGATAATATATCATAGCTAGCTACATTCTTCCATAAAGCAAAGCTGGCTGGCTGGCTAGCTAAGTAAAGTTTGTCAGCATCAAACTTTTTGAACATTGGGAAACGCTGCTAACTGGGAAACTGCCACGATACTCAGGCATGTTACTGTCAAACGACTAGCTAGCATTATGTGCAGCCAGATGTCAGTTTCAGCACAAACAACTGCTAGCTAAGCTACATTTCCCCAACCAAGCCTCGCACAACACAAATTGTCTTTCTAACTGCTGAATCTAAACCCGGCCAATGCACATGCAAGTAGCGCATCGGCTGTGCATTGTAGTAAGTGAACACAATTAGCTAGATCAACACACGAGACCGAGACGTCGCTGTTAGAGCATCCAGAACAAACTCAAGCTCTTACCTTATGATGCATTAATTCAGTACACTGCCTCCTTTGTCATCGATCAAATTTTCTTCATGCCTTCTTCGTGCCATAATCAAAATTTGCGCTGACTGATCAACAGTGTCAAGTTACTTTTCCGTATGTTACCAACATTTTTAACAAAGTAAGCAAATTTACGTTTAAAATATGTATTTTCCAGACATTGAAGTTAGGGTAATTTTAGGTTCTAAATGAACGGTGAATATATGTATTTTTAGGAACTTTAAAAGATGTACAGTACCATTCAAAAGTTGACACACCTACTCATTCAGGTGTTTTTATTTGTACTATTTTCTACATTGTAGAATAATAGTGAAGACATCAAAACTATGAAATAACACATGGAATCATTCTTCACAAAATAACACATGGATTCTTCAAAGTAGCCACCCTTTGCCTTGATGACAGCTTTGCACACTCTTGGCATTCGCTCAACCAGCTTCATGAGGAATGCTCTTCCAACAGTCTTGAAGGAGTTCTCACATATGTTATTGGCAGTCACAGAGAGACAACTTGATTCTATGTTTAGCGGAGATCTTCTGTTTATAAAGTGAAGAGGAAGAGCAACAAAGCATGTAAAGACCCAGTTAGCTGTTCTATAAGTGGTCTGAGGCAGTCGGTAAATAACAAGTGTTTTCAAGTGCAACTGTAGTAATGGTGGTTTTGGGAAACAGCTCGGTGATTTAACGATGTGTCTACGAAGGTTCTAACGATGAAGTTAGCCTTAAGATGCTTTTGGGAAACTGGGCCCTATTAAAATGATATATACAGTTGAAGTTGGAAGTTTACATACACCTTAGCCAAATACATTTAAACTCAGTTTTTCACAATTCCTGACATTTAATCCAAGTAAAGTAAAGTAATTCCCTGTCCAATGTCAGTTAGGATCACCACTTTATTTTAAGAATGTGAAATGTCAGAATAATACTAGAGAGAATGATTTCTTTCAGCTTTTATTTAAGTTCTGCTCACAAATTTTCAATCGGATTGAGGTCAGGGCTTTTTGATGGCTACTCCAATACCTTGACTTTGTTGTCCTTAAGCCATTTTGCCACAACTTTGAAAGTATGGTTGGGGTCATTGTCCATTTGGAAGACACATTTACGACCAAGTTTTAACTTCCTGACTGATGTCTTGAGATGTTGCTTCAATATATCCACATAATTTTGATGCCATCTATTTTGTGAAGTGCACCAGTCCCTCCTGTAGCAAAGCACCCCCACAACATGATGCTGCCACCCCAGTGCTTCACAGTTGGGACAGTGTTCTAAGGCTTGCAAGCCTCCCTCTTTTTCCTCCAAACATAACGATGGTCATTATGGCCAAACAGTTCTATTTTTGTTTCATCAGACCAGAGGACATTTCTCCAAAAAGTACGATCTTTGTCCCCATGTGCAGTTGCAAACCGTAGTCTGGCTTTTTTATGTCGGTTTTGGAGCAGTGTCTTCTTCCTTGCTGAGAGGCATTTCAGCTTATGTCGATATAGGACTCGTTTTACTGTGGATATAGATACTTTTGACCTGTTTTCTCCAGCATCTTCACAAGGTCCTTTGCTGCTGTTCTGGGATTGCACTTTTTGCACCAAAGTACGTTCATCTCTAGGAGACAGAGCGCGTCTCCTTCCTGAGCGGTTTGACGGCTGCGTGGTCCCATGGTATTTATACTTGCGTACTATTGTTTGTACAGATGAACGTGGTACCTTCAGGCGTTTGTAAATTGCTCCCAAGGATGAACCAGACTTGTGGAGGTCCACAAGGCCTTGGCTGATTTCTTCAGATTTTCCCATGCAAAGACACACTGAGTTTGAAGGTAGGCCTTGAAATACATCCACAGGTATACCTCCAATTGACAGCACAATGCCACAGATGGCTCAAGTTTTGAGGGAGCATACAATTGGCATGCTGACTGCAGGAATGCCCACCAGAGCTGTTACCAGATCATTTCATAATTTCTCTCTCATAAGTTGATTCCAATGTTGTTTTAGAGAGTATGGCAGTCATTTGAAATCAATAGATAAGGTTCTAATTAAATTATTTCAATTGACTGATTTCCTTATATACAGTCCCTTCGGAAAGTATTCAGACCACTGGACTTTTTCCAAATTGTTTTACTTTACAGCCTTATTCTAAAAGGGATTAAATAAAACAGTTTCCTCAGAAATCTACACACAATACCCCTTAATGACAAATCAAAAACGGGTTTTAATTTTTTTTAGCAAATTTATAAAAAATGTAAAAAACACATACCTTATTTACATAAATATACATACATTTTGCTATGAGGCAAAAGGTGCCTCCTGTTTTCATTGATCATCCTTGAGATGTTTATACAACTTTTTTGGAGACCACCTGTGGTAAATTCAATTGAGTAGACATGATTTGGAAAGGCTCACACCTGTCTATAAAAGGTCCCACAGTTGACAGTGCATGTCAGAGCAAAAACTAAGCTGTGAGGTCAAAGGAATTGTCCGTAGAGATCCGATACAGGATTGTGTTGACACAGATCTGGGGAAGGGTACCAACACATTTTTGCAGCATTGGTGGTCCCCAAGAACACAGTAGCTTCCATCATTCTTAAATATAAGAAGTTTGGAACCACAAAGACTTCCTAGAGCTGGCCGCCTGACCAAACTGAGTAATCGGGGAAGAAGGGCCTTGGTCAGGGAGGTGAGCTCTAGAGTTCCTCTGTGGAAATGGGAGAACCTTCCAGAAGGACAACCATATCTGCAGCACTCCACCAATTAGGCCTTTATGGTAGAGTGGCCAGACGGAAGCACACGACAGTCCACTTGGAGTTTTCCAAAAGGCACCTAAAGACGCAGACCATGAGAAACAAGATTCTCTGGTCTGATGAAACCAAGATTGAACTCTTGGGCCCGAAGTAGCCACGCTTTTCCTTGATTTGTAGCTTTGCAAATTCTTGGCATTCTCTCAACCAGCTTCACCTGGAATGCTTTTCCAACAGTCTCGAAGGAGTTCTCACAAATGCTGTGAGCACTTGTTGGATGCTTTTCCTTCACTCTGCGGTCCAACTCATCCCAAACCGTCTCAATTGGGTTGAGGTCGGGTGATTGTGGAAGCCAGGTCATCTGATGCAGCACTCCATGATTCTCCTTGGTCAAATAGCCCTTACACAATCTGGAGGTGTGTTTTAGGTCATTGTCCTGTTGAAAAAGAAATGATAGTCCCACTAAGCGCAAACCAGATGGGATAGCGTATCGCTGCAGAATGCTGTGGTAGTCATGCTGGTTAAGTGTGTCTTGAGTTCTAAATAAATCACAGACAGTGTCACTAGCATCCCCTCACCATCACACCACCACCTCCATGCTTCACGGTGGGAACCACACATGTGGAGATCATCCGTTCACCTACTCTGCTTCTCACGAACCAAAAATCTCAAAGGACAGATTTCCACCAGTCTAATGTCCATTGCTTGTGTTTCTTTGCCCAAGCAAGTGTCTTCTTCTTATTGGTGTCCTTTAGAAGTGGTTTCTTTGCAGCAATTTGACCACGAAGGCCTGATTCACGCAGTCTCCTCTGAACAGTAGATGTTGAGATGTCAGTTACTTGAACTCCGTGAAGCATTTATTTGGGCTGCAATCTGAGGTGCAGTTAACTCTAACTTATCCTCTGCAGCAGAGGTAACTCTGGGTCTTCCTTTCCTGTGGTGGTCCTCATGAGAGCCAGTTTCATCATGGCGCTTGGCGTTTTTTGCGACTGAATTTGAAGAAACTTGAAATGTTCGATATTGACTGACCTTCATGTCTTAAAGTAATGGACTGTTGTTTCTCTTTGCTTATTTGAGCTGTTCTTGCCATAATGTGGACTTTGGTCTTTTACCAAATAGGGCTATCTTCTGTATACCACCCCTACCTTGTCACCACACAACTGATTGGCTCAAACGCATTAAGGAAAGAAATTCCACAAATGGACTTTTAACAAGGCAGTTAATTGAAATGCATTCCGGGTGACTCTTGAAAGTGGTTGAGAGAATGCCAAGAGTGTGCAAAGCTGTCATCAAGTGAAAGGGTGGCTACTTTGAAGAACCTCAAATATAAAATATACTTTGATTTGTTTAACACTTTTTTTGGTTACTACATGATTCCATAGTTTTGATGTCTACACTATTATTCTACAATGTGGAAAATATAAAAAAAATAAGAAAAACACTGTCATGAGTTGGTGTGTCTAACTTTTGACTGTTACTGTATGTGGACACCCCTTCAAATTAGTGGATTCTGCTATTTCAGCCACACCTGTTGCTGACAGTTGTATAAAATCAAGCACACAGCCATGCAATCTCCATAGACAAACATTGGCATTGGAATGGCCTTACTGTGGAGCTCAGTGATAGCATGCTACCTTTCCAATAATTCAGTTAATCTAATTTCTTCCCTGCTAAAGCTGCCCCGGTCAACTATAAGTACTGTTATTGTGACATGGAAATGTCTAGGAGCAAGAACGGGACAAGTTCACAGAACGGGACAGTACTGAGTAAATGGTCTGAATACAGAGTACGACCCTGCCTCACACAGGAAGCGGCGCAGGTCCTAATCCAGGCACTTGTCATCTCCCGTCTGGATTACTGCAACTCGCTGTTGGCTGGGCTCCCTGCCTGTGCCATTAAACCCCTACAACTCATCCAGAACGCCGCAGCCCGTCTGGTGTTCAACCTTCCCAAGTTCTCTCACGTCACCCCGCTCCTCCGCTCTCTCCACTGGCTTCCAGTTGAAGCTCGCATCCGCTACAAGACCATGGTGCTTGCCTACGGAGCTGTGAGGGGAACGGCACCTCAGTACCTCCAGGCTCTGATCAGGCCCTACACCCAAACAAGGGCACTGCGTTCATCCACCTCTGGCCTGCTCGCCTCCCTACCACTGAGGAAGTACAGTTCCCGCTCAGCCCAGTCAAAACTGTTCGCTGCTCTGGCCCCCCAATGGTGGAACAAACTCCCTCACGACGCCAGGACAGCGGAGTCAATCACCACCTTCCGGAGACACCTGAAACCCCACCTCTTTAAGGAATACCTAGGATAGGATAAGTAATCCTTCTCACCCCCCCCTTTAAGATTTAGATGCACTATTGTAAAGTGACTGTTCTACTGGATGTCATAAGGTGAATGCACCAATTTGTAAGTCGCTCTGGACAAGAGCGTCGGCTAAATCACTTAAATGTAAATGTACTTATGTAAATGTTTCTGTATTTCATTTTTTTCTAATACATTTGCAAACATTTTTTAAAAAACAGTTTTTGCTTTGTTATTATTGGGTATAGTGTGTAGATTGGTGAAGGAAAAGTATTTTATCAACTTTAGAATAAGGCTGTAATGTAACAAAATGTGGAAAAAGTCAAGGGGTCTGAATACTTTCCGAATGCACTGTATCTCATTGGGCTGTATGTATATTTAGAAATTGGCCTATTGTAAATGTGTATTATTGTAGCGTCACCATCTTTATTGCAAAAAATAAATACAAATACATCCAACTTTAAGGTACATAGTCAGAGGTAATAACCTGCTCATTGATCAGCACGGCAATTGATAAAACTGAACCATGTTTGCAGAACAAGTGTTTCTGAGCTTATGTAAATATTACACCGGTAAGCTAACGGTGACAGAAATCAGGAATGCAGACAGGCTCTATAGACCTCTATATATGAGTGACTGTGCTCAAACACAACAACTGTTGTGATAAAATAAAGGTTTAAGGAAATACAGGCAGGCATCACATTACTACAAGCATAACAACTTGCCCAAAGTATGCTTTCATACCATTTTAAAACGATTGAAAAGGTAGCGGACTGGGATTAGTATGGTGTGTGAAGAATCCAATACTTTAAATTGTATGTGGTACAAATCACATTATTGTGGGAGCACCTCCTCTAAGAGTATGAATTAGGCTGTTTTGAGAAGGTTTTAATTTAATCCTAAGCGACCTTCCTACACATAGTTTGAAGTACAATAGACCAACGTAACTACTGTAGTAGGTCAAAGCTGTGTGCTGGAAAACCTTGGTAGAGCATGGGTGAAGAAGGCATTGTGGTGCTCATGTGTATTTGCTTGCTTTGTTGGCTTTAGACAAATCCCTACTTCTCACTTAACACTGTTTTTTGTTTTTAATACAGTAGTCATTCTTGCTGAGTTTCCAACGGTGACACTGAAATATGGCACAGGATAGAATGTTGACTATGAGGTTTGCTCCCTCGTTTAGAACCTTCACCATCCTGGCATCGTCAACCTGGAGTGTATGTTCGAGACGCCAGAGAGGGTGTTTGTTGTCATGGAGAAGCTCCATGGAGACATGTTGGAGATGATCCTGTCCAGTGAGAAGAGCAAGCTCCCAGAACGCATCACCAAGTTCCTGGTCACACAGGTCTGTCTCTTTCTCCCATTCTTGCTTGCTCTACTTTTCTCTTATCTCATCTCTAACTCCCCCTCTATCTCTCTGTCCTTTCTCACTTTCTTTCTCCCTCTTTTCCTCCCTCTCCCTTTCTCTATATAATCTGTAGTAGACTCAACCCGGGCCTATTTATTCTTGCGGTGTGTGGATATGGGGGGGATTGTTTATGGGGAGCGCTGGTCTGGATGGCATCATCGCCGTGTCCCTCCTAGTGGATTACAGCCTGCGGTGGCATAGTGGTGCGCTGCTCTGCTCTGGTCTGTGGGCTAATTAGAAGAGAGGGGCCCCGGGGCCAAACTCGAGCTGGTCCATTAGGCATGGCTCTGATGTGGTTTATCAGGACTTTGTCAAAGTCAGGAGTCGGGCAGCAGTGTGGAGTGTTTAGAGGACCTCAGCTAAACATGCTTGCAGCGGTAGCAACTACAGTTTATACTTACCCTATAGCAGAGATGAGATCATGTCTCCATATGGAACCTAAGAAAGTGACCAACCTAGAAATAGCTTAGTTAACTATTAAAATACTAATGCAAATCCCATTATTTACACATTATATTTTATGAGTGAGTCCATAAGGTTGTATGAATGGGTCATTGTGTGGTATGATGTGGTTTGATATAGCTAACCCCATGGGCTTTGGGCTATGTTCTGTAACAGATCCTGGTGGCTTTGAGACATCTGCATTTCAAGAATATTGTCCACTGTGACCTGAAGCCTGAGAATGTGCTGCTGGCCTCAGCAGAACCCTTCCCTCAGGTAACAACCAGTAATCTTTCTAGTAAAATATTTATTGTATGTGTATAAAATGTGTGGAGGAGACAATGTAGCATTCTCATGTGTGTGTTTGTTTTTGTCCTGGCAGGTTAAACTGTGTGACTTTGGCTTTGCCCGTATCATTGGTGAGAAGTCGTTCAGGCGTTCGGTGGTGGGTACCCCAGCCTACCTGGCCCCAGAGGTGCTGCGTAGTAAGGGCTACAACCGCTCCTTGGACATGTGGTCAGTGGGGGTCATCATTTACGTCAGCCTTAGTGGCACCTTCCCCTTCAACGAGGACGAGGACATTAACGATCAGATCCAGAACGCTGCCTTCATGTACCCACCCCAGCCATGGAAGGAGATCTCTGCAGAAGGTAGGAAGGAAGGAAGGCAGGCTGTTTAATCATATGTAAATGCATGAATGCTATGTGACGACACACATCTCTGTAAAGTGTGTAATGTAACTACAGATGTAATTTGATCGCCCTGATGCAGGAGAACTTTCCTGCAATGCATGAAATGTAAAACTAGTAGTGTATTTGAGGTTTAAAAAGGCTTCTAGAGTTTGTATTTTCCACTTTGACATTTCTGACTTGATTTTCCCTTACAAAAAAATGTATCAACCACTATAAAAATGTCCATTAATTACAATCCACATAATAATTCACATTTCCTGCTGTAGGACAAGGGTTTTGCAAACTCGGTCCTGCCCCCCCCCCCACCACCACCACCAAGTTGAACTATGATTTCTAATATACAGTAGTGTAGGCCTATGTGGGGGATATTTAGATTGGGCTGCCGGGAGATTTGTCAGTGAATCATGTAAACCACACAGGTCAAAGAGCCACAGGGTCTGAAACCCACGCTGGTAGATCCAGACGTGTGGGTAGAGAGACAGCACTGATGTTGCATGTCTACCTCAATTGGAGACTAACATTACATCTCTATTCCTCTCACAGCTACTGATCTCATTAATAACCTCCTACAAGTGAAGATGAGGAAGCGGTACAGTGTGGACAAGTCTCTCAGCCATCCTTGGCTACAGGTAATAAATATTAGCCTAATTATACTGTAAGCAGTGCATAGGCACATCTAACAAAACATTTCCACACGTTTCATAATGTGACTTAGAAAAGGGCAGACATTGTATTGGATCCCTGCGAGAACTCCTGTTCCTCTCTCTCTCAGGACTACCAGACATGGCTGGACCTCAGGGAGTTTGAGACACGGCGTGGCGAGCGTTACATCACTCACGAGAGTGATGATGGGCGTTGGGAGGAGCATGCAGACGAGCACAGCCTGATCCACCCAAAACACTTCATCATGGCACCCAACCTGGACGATATGGAGGAGGACCCCTAGTGGCCTGTAGGACATGTTACAGGATACAGGTGTCGTCAAGAGGAAAACCATAGGAACCTCTGCAGGTTATGGACCTTTGGAAACATTCCCTTTAAAAATGGTTGGGAAAGGATCAGACACCCATGTGCAGGGGCTGTGTGACAGGGAGACATTCTGACCTAAGACTCTATGGTTAGACACTGCCACAGGGAACAGACAGATGGCACTGTGGAGGCGTCTGACTCTATGACATGGCAGTGTAACCAAAAACGTTGGGTGAAGGACTTTTTAACATTACATTTTTTTTTATTTTTTATGTTGTAGAATCATTCTATGATGAAGCTTAATTTCATTGCTCCTTTAAGGAAATGCATCATTATTGCAAGGCAAATGACAATTAAGAAATACAATTTCCTCAACATAGGGAGTGAAAGTAATGGTATGCTATTCTACCTGTGAAGGGCTTACAGAGTGAGCTTAAAGGGCACTTTTTACAAGGGATTTGTATCCACAGAAAGATTGGAATGCTTAGGTATTTGCAAACATAACTTTGTGCTTATACCAATATTGTTTTTAAAGTCCTTTGACGGTATGAAACTGGAACTCTCATGTATGTTATATTTGACTAATGGGGGTACATTTTTTGCACTATACTACCATCCACCCTAACAATTTGAAGTTGAAAAGTTGGCGCTGCTACATCAGGTTCCCTGGAGTAAACTACCAAAGGACAGAAATGGTTGACTGCGTCTCAACTTGACGTTTGTGGTAAGAGCTTGATACAGTAATTCCTACAGTAGGTGAGTAGTATGAAGTTTGTGAAAAGGGCTGCAATACAAAGCTGTTAGTAGAGCACCTATCAAATAAGCAAGTCAATTTAAAATCTGAGGGACAAAAGACTCCAACTCGTTGATATTATTGATGTTCCATTTTCCTGTTTTTTCACAGCCCATGACCAAATAACTAATCGTTTTTTATAATGACAGTCTTATCATTGTGGCTCACTCTCCTTCATTGATGAAATGGATTTACTACGTACATTCCATTCAGGGTTGAAAGCAAGACTGGTGATGGGACTACCATACCTTCAAGGTATTACAGTAGCTGTCTACTGTATGTGAAAGAGACTTGGTTGAACCAAGGCCACTCCAGGTCCTTGTATCAGGCTATGCCAGCTGAATAGGAGGGACTGAGAAAGGGGCTTACTACGGGGTTTATCATGAGGGGCCAAGCCTTCATTACAAGGGCTCCATCATGCCAATACCATGCATGGGTGCAAGGTATACAACATTGTTCTATCTGTTCATTTGAATTTGTGAAGCAAACGGAGAGATGAGAAACACATTTTACTCATTGGTGAGTGTTTGGAAAGAATAGCCTATTGTGAGCATCTATTGTGTTTCTCTACATCTTCTACTTTCATGGAGTGAATATCACAGTGAATACAGCCCTAATTCTGGAATGTCAGTGCAGTGCACTGTTGGTTTCTCAATGAACATTCCTGTACTGTTTTTGACTGCTTTATGTCTCCCCCAAGGTTACCAAAGTATGTTTCACCCGTAATTACATTTTGATTTGACGACCATTAACTACATTTCAACGCCTGTGTCCAGGAGGATAGATCCTGGTTCAGGCTCTACTGGTCGTTATTCTGGGAGAATGAAGGTGGATCTATTTGTATTTTCCTGTTCTTGTCTGTGTTGCCGCTGGATTGGCAGGTGTCAGTGTTTTGTATATTTTAGTACATACACATTTAATAAAACTCTACTCCTTTACATACCTATTGATTATCAGTTTGTGTGTGTCATAAAACTAGATTTCTCCAACCTTCTAATCTAATTTCTCAGTTTAATCAAAAACATTTTTTTTTATTAAAGTTGTATTTATTTTTTACAAACAGAAGAAGAAAAACAACATTGTACAGCATTAAAACATTGTGCATGAAATCCAGACAACTTGTTTCTATGAGTAATCCTATCAAGCATTTGTTCATAAGATGCTACAGTTGAAGTCGGAAGTTTACATACACTTATGTTGGAGTCATTAAAACTTGTTTGTCAACCACTACAAATTTCTTGTTAACATATTTATAGTTTTGGCAAGTTGGTTAGGACATCTACTTTGTGCATGACACAAGTAATTCTTCCAACAATTGTTTACAGATTAATTCACTGCATCACAATTCCAGTGGGTCAGAAGTTAACATACACTAAGTTGACTGCCTTTAAACAGCTTGGAAAATTCCAGAAAATGATGTCATGGCTTTAGAATCATCTGATAGGCTAATTGACATAATTTGAGTCAGTTGGAGGTGTACCTGTGGATGTATTTCAAGCCCTACCTTCAAACTCAGTGCCTCTTTGCTTTGCATCATAGGAAAAGACCTCAGCCAAGACCTCAGGAAAACAAATTGGGAGCAATTTACAAACGCCTGAAGGTACCACGTTCATCTGTACAAGCAATAGTACGCAAGTATAAACACCATGGGACCACGCAGCTGTCATACTGCTCAGGAAGGAGACTCGTTGTCTCCTAGAGAGGAACATACCTTGGTGGGAAAAGTGCAAATCAATCCCAGAACAACAGCAAAGGAACTTGTGAAGATGCTGGAGAAAACCGGTACAAAAGTATCTAATATCCACAGTAAAACGAATCCTATATCGACATAACCTGAAAGGCCGCTCAGAAAGGAAGAAGACACTGCTCCAAAACCTACATAAAAAAGCCAGACTATGGTTTGCAACTGCACATGAGGACAAAGATTGTACTTTTTGGAGAAATGTCGTCTGGTCTGATGAAATAGAACTGTTTGGCCATAATGACTATTGTTATGTTTGGAGGAAAAAGGGGGATGCTTGCAAGCCGAAGAACACCATCCCAACTGTGAAGCATAAGGGTAGCAGCATCATGTTGTGGGGGTGCTTTGCTGCAGGAGGGACTGGTGCGCTTCACAAAATAGATGGCATCATGAGGAGGGACAATTACGTGGATATATTGAAGCAGCATCTCAAGACATCAGTCAGGAAGTTAAAGCTTGGTCACAAATGCATATTTTAAATGGACAATGACCCCAAGCATACTTCCAAAGTTGTAGCAAAATGGCTTAAGGACAACAAAGTCAAAGTATTGGAGTGGCCATTACAAAGCCCTGACCTCAATCGTATAGAAAATGAACTGAAAAAGCGTGTGTGAGCAAGGAGGCCAACAAACCTGACTCCGTTACCCCAGCTTTGTGAGGAGGAATGGGCCAAAATTCACCCAACTTATTCAGGGAAGCTTGTCGAAGGCTACCCACAACGTTTGACCCAAGTTAAACAATTTAAAGGAAATGCTACCAAATACTAATTGATTGTATGTAAACTTCTGACCCACTGGGAATGTGATGAAAGAAAGAAAAGCTGAAAGAAATCATTCTCTCTACTATTATTCTGACATTTCACATTCTTAAAATAAAATGGTGATCCTAACTGACCTAAGACTGGGATTTTTTACTAGGATTAAATGTCAGGAATTGTGAAAAACTGAGTTTAAATGTATTTGGCAAAGGTGTATGTAAACTTCCGACTTCAACTGTACCTCCAACATTGACTATATTCACTGTTTCAGAGTAGGAGTGGAATGACCCTTCTAAATTCTAAGGATTACTCTAGCTGCTGTAACCATACCAACAGTCATCAGTGCAAATTCCTACTTTGTTACATTAGAACAGAGTTACCTATCGCCCAAGAGATATTCTCGGTGAAACTGGAATTGTTAAGCCCAACCATTCCTCCAGACATTTCAAAACATCCTTCCAGAAAGGTAGCAGTAATGTACATTACCATATTGCGTGTACAAATGTCCCAGTGTCATTTTGTCATTTCCAACACAGAGAACTGTTGGTCAGCCACATCTGATGAAGCCTTGTTGGGGTCCAATAAAACCTATGTCGTATTTTATATTAACTAAGTTTCCCCCTGGCTTCACTTATGTTCCTCCCTGAGCTGGACAAGATCTTCAACCAGGTATCATCCTCAATTTGCCATATTGTTCCGAGGTTTTTACAGTCTTTACTCTGCAGATGACTAAATATTGAGTAAAAAATTATTGCTTATTGTTTGGGGTTTTCCAAATACTCAGCTATTGGGTTCTTTGCTGGATTTTGTTGACAGCTGGTTAATAAATATTTCCAGAAATGTCCCTTGTCTCCCACATATTTTTGTAGCATATGAGTATGACATTAAAACTTCATTGTACAGCTATAGTATGAATTCCTTTCAATAGCCATTGTTTCCAGTACACATACTTCTTTCCTATCTGTAGCCTAGGATTGTGCCACGATGAGTGTCCTTGTTTTTGATGTGAAAATTCAAATTTCTTGTGTGCTGGTCTCCACACCTCTTTTGAGTATAACAAAATTGGGTTGGGAGTATCGACAGACCGCTCCCCTGTAAAGACTACGTGACAGAGTATCAACAGACCTCTCCCCTGTAGGACTATGTGACAGAGTATCAACAGACCTCTCCCCTGTAAGACTATGTGACAGAGTATCAACAGACCTCTCCCCTGTAGGACTATGTGACAGAGTATCAACAGACCTCTCCCCTGTAGGACTATGTGACAGAGTATCAACAGACCTCTCCCCTGTAAGACTACGTGACAGAGTATCAACAGACCTCTCCCCTGTAGGACTATGTGACAGAGTATCAACAGACCTCTCCCCTGTAGGACTATGTGACAGAGTATCAACAGACCTCTCCCCTGTAAGACTATGTGACAGAGTATCAACAGACCTCTCCCCTGTAGGACTATGTGACAGAGTATCAACAGACCTCTCCCCTGTAAGACTATGTGACAGAGTATCAACAGACCTCTCCCCTGTAGGACTATGTGACAGAGTATCAACAGACCTCTCCCCTGTAGGACTGTAACAGAGTATCAACAGACGTCTCCCCTGTAAGACTATGTGACAGTATCAACAGACCTCTCCCCTGTAAGACTGTAACAGAGTATCAACAGACCTCTCCCCTGTAAGACTGTAACAGAATATCAACAGACCTCTCCTCTCCCCTGTAAGACTGTAACAGAGTATCAACAGACCTCTCCCCTGTAAGACTGTAACAGAGTATCAACAGACCTCTCCCCTGTAAGACTATGTGACAGAGTATCAACAGACCTCTCCCCTGTAGGACTGTAACAGAGTATCAACAGACGTCTCCCCTGTAAGACTATGTGACAGTATCAACAGACCTCTCCCCTGTAAGACTGTAACAGAGTATCAACAGACCTCTCCCCTGTAAGACTGTAACTGAGTATCAACAGACCTCTCCCCTGTAGGACTATGTGACAGTATCAACAGACCTCTCCCCTGTAAGACTGTAACAGAGTATCAACAGACCTCTCCCCTGTAAGACTGTAACAGAATATCAACAGACCTCTCCTCTCCCCTGTAAGACTGTAACAGAGTATCAACAGACCTCTCCCCTGTAAGACTGTGACAGAGTATCAACAGACCTCTCCCCTGTAAGACTGTAACAGAGTATCAACAGACCTCTCCCCTGTAAGACTATGTGACAGAGTATCAACAGACCTCTCCCCTGTAAGACTATGTGACAGAGTATCAACAGACCTCTCCCCTGTAGGACTGTAACAGAGTATCAACAGACCTCTCCCCTGTAAGACTATGTGACAGTATCAACAGACCTCTCCCCTGTAAGACTGTAACTGAGTATCAACAGACCTCTCCCCTGTAAGACTGTAACTGAGTATCAACAGACCTCTCCCCTGTAAGACTGTGACAGAGTATCAACAGACCTCTCCCCTGTAAGACTGTAACAGAGTATCAACAGACCTCTCCCCTGTAAGACTATGTGACAGAGTATCAACAGACCTCTCCCCTGTAAGACTATGTGACAGAGTATCAACAGACCTCTCCCCTGTAAGACTATGTGACAGAGTATCAACAGACCTCTCCCCTGTAGGACTGTAACAGAGTATCAACAGACGTCTCCCCTGTAAGACTATGTGACAGTATCAACAGACCTCTCCCCTGTAAGACTGTAACTGAGTATCAACAGACCTCTCCCCTGTAAGACTGTAACTGAGTATCAACAGACCTCTCCCCTGTAGGACTATGTGACAGAGTATCAACATACCTCTCCCCTGTAAGACTACGTGACAGAGTATCAACAAACCTCTCCCCTGTAAGACTATATGACAGAGTATCAACAGACCTCTCCCCTGTAAGACTATGTGACAGAGTATCAACAGACCTCTCCCCTGTAAGACTATGTGACAGAGTATCAACAGACCTCTCCCCTGTAAGACTGTAACAGAGTATCAACAGACCTCTCCCCTGTAGGACTGTAACAAGAGTATCAACAGACCTCTCCCCTGTAGGACTATGTGACAGAGTATCAACAGACCTCTCCCCTGTAGGACTATGTGACAGAGTATCAACAGACCTCTCCCCTGTAAGACTATGTGACAGAGTATCAACAGACCTCTCCCCTGTAAGACTATGTGACAGAGTATCAACAGACCTCTCCCCTGTAAGACTATGTGACAGAGTATCAACAGACCTCTCCCCTGTAAGACTATGTGACAGAGTATCAACAGACCTCTCCCCTGTAAGACTATGTGACAGAGTATCAACAGACCTCTCCCCTGTAGGACTATGTGACAGAGTATCAACAGACCTCTCCCATGTAGGACTCTATGACAGAGTATCAACAGACCTCTCCCCTGTAAGACTATATGACAGAGTATCAACAGACCTCTCCCCTGTAAGACTATATGACAGAGTATCAACAGACCTCTCCCCTGTAAGACTATATGACAGAGTATCAACAGACCTCTCCCCTGTAAGACTATGTGACAGAGTATCAACAGACCTCTCCCCTGTAGGACTGTAACAAGAGTATCAACAGACCTCTCCCCTGTAAGACTGTAACAGAGTATCAACAGACCTCTCCCCTGTAAGACTATGTGACAGAGTATCAACAGACCTCTCCCCTGTAAGACTATGTGACAGAGTATCAACAGACCTCTCCCCTGTAGGACTATGTGACAGAGTATCAACAGACCTCTCCCCTGTAGGACTATGTGACAGAGTATCAACAGACCTCTCCCCTGTAGGACTATGTGACAGAGTATCAACAGACCTCTCCCCTGTAGGACTATGTGACAGAGTATCAACAGACCTCTCCCCTGTAGGACTATGTGACAGAGTATCAACAGACCTCTCCCCTGTAGGACTATGTGACAGAGTATCAACAGACCTCTCCCCTATAAGACTATGTGACAGAGTATCAACAGACCTCTCCCCTGTAGGACTATGTGACAGAGTATCAACAGACCTCTCCCCTGTAGGACTATATGACAGAGTATCAACAGACCTCTCCCCTGTAAGACTATGTGACAGAGTATCAACAGACCTCTCCCCTGTAAGACTATATGACAGAGTATCAACAGACCTCTCCCCTGTAAGACTATGTGACAGAGTATCAACAGACCTCTCCCCTGTAAGACTATGTGACAGAGTATCAACAGACCTCTCCCCTGTAAGACTGTAACAGAGTATCAACAGACCTCTCCCCTGTAGGACTGTAACAAGAGTATCAACAGACCTTTCCCCTGTAGGACTGTAACAAGACTATCAACAGACCTCTCCCCTGTAGGACTGTAACAAGAGTATCAACAGACCTCTCCCCTGTAGGACTATGTGACAGAGTATCAACAGACCTCTCCCCTGTAGGACTATGTGACAGAGTATCAACAGACCTCTCCCCTGTAAGACTATGTGACAGTATCAACAGACCTCTCCCCTGTAAGACTATGTGACAGTATCAACAGACCTCTCCCCTGTAAGACTGTAACAGAGTATCAACAGACCTCTCCCCTGTAAGACTGTAACAGAGTATCAACAGACCTCTCCCCTGTAAGACTGTAACAGAGTATCAACAGACCTCTCCCCTGTAGGACTGTAACAAGAGTATCAACATACCTTTCCCTTGTAGGACTGTAACAAGAGTATCAACAGACCTCTCCCCTGTAAGACTGTAACAACAGACCTCTCCCCTGTAAGACAGACCTCTCCCCTGTAAGACTGTAACAGAGTATCAACAGACCTCTCCCCTGTAAGACTATGTGACAGAGTATCAACAGGGGTGGAAGGATAACTTAGTTCCCATTCTATTGTTATACAATCCAAGCCAGCACCCATTTTGCCCCAATGCTTCACCAATTTAGCCATTTCAAATGGTAAATTGGACAATAACATCTGGTAAAGCCAAGCCTCCTACAGCCCGTGGTGAGCACATCTTCTACATATTAATCCTGTTTTTTTTCCTATCCCACAAAAAGTACTTAGCAGTTTAATCACTTTGACCTTAATTGCCATATTGTAAGCAATAGCAAGTGCCAGCAGGGTTCAGATATGCAGCCTTGGTACAGTCTTGGAGATAAAGCATTTTTCACCTTTCATATAGTAAGGATTCATTCCTTTGGGGAGACTATCAGGGGAGCCCTGATCTCCATACATCCGCATCGGTGGAGGTGGTGCAAGCTTGTTTTTAAATTCTTAGTACCATTCTCACAGTTGAAATACAACAGTCATTCACTGCTTTAAATTGAATTGAATTTAAGTGTATACCTCAGACACGGGCTCAGTTTTGGATCCCAGTCAATCTAAGGAAGAAGACAATAACAATGTAAATCAAGCCGCATATAAAAATATTAATCCACTCAATTGTTTATATAAATAGTATAAATAACAGCTTCCAGACAGATTTGCCTCTATCCTCAGGTAGATGAACCTCATTAACCTTTCCAATCCCAAAGACCCAGCTGAGCCAGCAGGCATCTCAGGCTGAGACACCGAGCAACTGCAAGTCTGGCTCTGAGGGTTGGCCTCTGGTGCCACCATGGGGATGATGGGAGGTGGTTGTGGAGGATTGTTTCCATTCTTCACAGGGACGCTGCCTGTGGGGAGGATCCCCTCACTCTGTGCAGGGACGCTGGCCGTTGGGAGGATCCCCTCCCTCTGTGCAGGGACGCTGGCTGTGGGGAGAGTCCCCTTCCTCTGTGCAGGGACGCTGGCTGTGGGGAGAGTCCCCTTCCTCTGTGCAGGGACGCTGGCTGTGGGGAGGATCCCCTCACTCTGTGCAGGGACGCTGGCCGTTGGGAGGATCCCCTCCCTCTGTGCAGGGACGCTGGCTGTGGGGAGAGTCCCCTTCCTCTGTGCAGGGACGCTGGCTGTGGGGAGAGTCCCCTTCCTCTGTGCAGGGACGCTGGCTGTGAGGAGGATCCCCTCCCTCTGTGCAGGGACGCTGGTCGTTGGGAGGATCCCCTCCCTCTGTGCAGGGACGCTGGCTGTGGGGAGAATCCCCTCCCTCTGTGCAGGGACGCTGGTCGTTGGGAGGATCCCCTCCCTCTGTGCAGGGACGCTGGCTGTGGGGAGAATCCCCTCCCTCTGTGCAGGGACGCTGGTCGTTGGGAGGATCCCCTCCCTCTGTGCAGGGACGCTGGCTGTGGGGAGAATCCCCTCCCTCTGTGCAGGGACGCTGGCTGTGGGGAGAATCCCCTCCCTCTGTGCAGGGACGCTGGCTGTGGGGAGGATCCCCTCCCTCTGTGCAGGGACGCTGGCCGTTGGGAGGATCCCCTCCCTCTGTGCAGGGACGCTGGCTGTGGGGAGAGTCCCCTTCCTCTGTGCAGGGACGCTGGCTGTGGGGAGGATCCCCTCCCTCTGTGCAGGGACGCTGGTCGTTGGGAGGATCCCCTCCCTCTGTGCAGGGACGCTGGCTGTGGGGAGAATCCCCTCCTCTGTGCAGGGACGCTGGCTGTGGGAGGATCCCCTCCCTCTGTGCAGGGACTGGCTGGCTGTGCTGGCTGTGGGGAGAATCCCCTCCTCTGTGCAGGGACGCTGGCTGTGGGGAGGATCCCCTCACTCTGTGCAGGGACGCTGGCCGTTGGGAGGATCCCCTCCCTCTGTGCAGGGACGCTGGCTGTGGGGAGAGTCCCTTCCTCTGTGCAGGGACGCTGGCTGTGGGGAGGATCCCCTCCCTCTGTGCAGGGACGCTGGCTGTGGGGAGAATCCCCTTCCTCTGTGCAGGGACGCTGGCTGTGGGGAGGATCCCCTCACTCTGTGCAGGGACGCTGGCCGTTGGGAGGATCCCCTCACTCTGTGCAGGGACGCTGGCCGTTGGGAGGATCCCCTCACTCTGTGCAGGGACGCTGGTCGTTGGGAGGATCCCTCCCTCTGTGCAGGGACGCTGGCCGTTGGGAGGATCCCCTCCTCTGTGCAGGGACGCTGGCCGTTGGGAGGATCCCCTCACTCTGTGCAGGGACGCTGGCCGTTGGGAGGATCCCCTCACTCTGTGCAGGGACGCTGGCCGTTGGGAGGATCCCCTCACTCTGTGCAGGGACGCTGGCCGTTGGGAGGATCCCCTCACTCTGTGCAGGGACGCTGGCCGTTGGGAGGATCCCCTCACTCTGTGCAGGGACGCTGGCCGTTGGGAGGATCCCCTCACTCTGTGCACGCTGGCCGTTGGGAGGATCCCCTCACTCTGTGCAGGGACGCTGGCCGTTGGGAGGATCCCCTCACTCTGTGCAGGGACGCTGGCCGTTGGGAGGATCCCCTCACTCTGTGCAGGGACGCTGGCCGTTGGGAGGATCCCCTCACTCTGTGCAGGGACGCTGGCCGTTGGGAGGATCCCCTCACTCTGTGCAGGGACGCTGGCCGTTGGGAGGATCCCCTCACTCTGTGCAGGGACGCTGGCCGTTGGGAGGATCCCCTCACTCTGTGCAGGGACGCTGGCCGTTGGGAGGATCCCCTCACTCTGTGCAGGGACGCTGGCCGTTGGGAGGATCCCCTCACTCTGTGCAGGGACGCTGGCCGTTGGGAGGATCCCCTCACTCTGTGCAGGGACGCTGGCCGTTGGCAGGATCCCCTCACTCTGTGCAGGGACGCTGGCCGTTGGGAGGATCCCCTCACTCTGTGCAGGGACGCTGGTCGTTGGGAGGATCCCCTCCCTCTGTGCAGGGACGCTGGCTGTGGGGAGGATCCCCTCACTCTGTGCAGGGACGCTGGCCGTTGGGAGGATCCCCTCACTCTGTGCAGGGACGCTGGCCGTTGGGAGGATCCCCTCACTCTGTGCAGGGACGCTGGCCGTTGGGAGGATCCCCTCACTCTGTGCAGGGACGCTGGCCGTTGGGAGGATCCCCTCACTCTGTGCAGGGACGCTGGCCGTTGGGAGGATCCCCTCACTCTGTGCAGGGACGCTGGCCGTTGGGAGGATCCCCTCACTCTGTGCAGGGATGCTGGCCGTTGGGAGGATTTTATTTAACCAGGCTAGTCAATTAACAAATTCTTATTTACAATGATGGCCTGTGATGAGGCAAATAGCCTCCTGTGGGGATTGGGGCTGGGATTTAAAAAACTAAAACTAAAAACTATGTAAGACAAAACGGACAACACAGACAACAGCACAAATACAACAGCAGAAAAAAAGTGGATGTTTTATTTTATTTAACTAGGAAAGTCAGTCAAGAATAAATTATTATTTTGCAATGACGGCCTACCGTGTGTGTGAAATAAAACATGCATTCTTACATAAGGATGACTATTGAACAGTAAAACAGTCAAACCATGCTTCATTGTTGGTCGTTCACATTCATTTCCATTGGCCATATAATGATTCTCATATGGTGGATGGTCCTTCCCTGGGGAAAGAATAACAACAGCTGGGGTTTACACTCTCACTTTTAGGTCAAATAGCCCAATACAATTGTTAGACCCATCAGAAGTGTAGCCCCCAGGCTACTTTACTGTCAATGTTGGGCCTGGAAAGCATAGAATGAGAATTACTATTGTGATGCATAATTGCCATGGTAATTTGGAATGTTCAGTCAATGAGCAAATGCTGATGGACTGAGACCCATTCCATGCGTCAGTGTCTGTGTAAATGTCTATTCTCGTGGTGCGAGACCATCTGTCCAGGTCAGAATAAAGCTGCAATTTCATTCCACTTAAGTCTCTTGATTTCTCACAAACGTTGGTTGTTTTAACTGAGCATTCCAAACTAAAACTACTGTGCATTGGGGTCTCAAATGTCTGATGGTTCCAAAATTATGCTCATCAGCAAGATCGTTGGCTGAGTTTGCAATCACGACAGGCTCATTGTAACTCAATCATCTAATCGCTACTAGTAGCCAGAGCCTCCCCTCCTATCCTTGGGCTGAGGAGCTCTTTGATAGAGCTCTTGGCTATCAGCTCCACTGAAATTGCTTCAAGACAAGGGCAGCAACACAAGACTCACTGACCCCATTCACCCAGAGTTACACACGCCACTCAACAAAGCTAAGAGATTTCATAAGACATGGGGAACCCTGTTTCCCACAACCCTCCAAAAGGTAGACGTACACATCAGCAGAGAAACCCCTGTCAATGGCCTCTGAACTATTTCCTAAGAGGTCAAAACAGAGTACTTATTTATTTTGGACTGCCTTATGCTGAGAGAATCCATTTTGAATGAGTTGCACCACAAATTAAAAAATGTACAGCTATCTGTGTAATCACATACGCTAACTGAGCTAGAGAGCATGCATATCAAATGTACAGTTAAAGTCTGAAGTTTACATACACCTTAGCCAACTACATTTAAACTCAGTTTTCACAATTCGTGACATTTAATCCTAGTAAAAATTCCCTGTCTTAGGTCAGTTAGGATCACCACTTTATTTTAAGAATGTGAAATGTCAGAATAATAGTAGAGAATTATTTATTTCAGCTTTTATTTCTTTCATTACATTCCCAGTGGGTCCGAAGTTTACATGCACTCAATTATTATTTCGTAGTATGGCCTTTAACTTGGGTCAAATGTTTTGGGTAGCCTTCCACAAACTTCCCACAATAAGTTGGGTGAATTTTTGCCCATTCCTCCTGACAGAGCTTGTGTAACTGAGTCAGGTTTGTAGGCCTCCTTGCTCACACACGCTTTTTCAGTTCTGCCCACAAATTTTCTATACGATTGAGGTCAGGGCTTTGTGATGGCCACTCCAATACCTTGACTTTGTTGTCCTTAAGCCATTTTGCTACAACTTTGGAAGTATGCTTGGGGTCATTGTCGATCTTTGTCCCCATGTGCAGTTGCAAACCATAGTCTGGCTTTTTTATGGCGGTTTTGGAGCAGTGTCTTCTTCCTTGCTGAGCGGCCTTTCAGGTTATGTCGATATAGGACTTGTTTTACTGTGGATATAGATACTTTTGCACCCGTTTCCTCCAGGATCTTCACAAAGTCCTTCGCTGTTGTTCTGGGATTGATTTGCACTTTTGGCACCAAAGTACGTTGATCTCTAGGAGACAGAACGCATCTCCTTCCTGAGCGGTATGACGGCTGCGTGGTCCCATGGTGTTTATACTTGCGTACTATTGTTTGTATAGATGAATGTGGTACCTTCAGGCATTTGGAAATTGCTCCCAAGGATGAACCAGACTTGTGGAGGTCTACAATTGTTTTTCTGAGGTCTTGGCTGATTTCTTTTTATTTTCCCATGAAAAGAGGCACTGAGTTTGAAGGTAGGCCTTGAAATACATCTTACAGGTACATCTCCAATTGACTCAAATAATGTCAATTAGCCTATAAGAAGCTTCTAAAGCCATGACATAATTTTCTGGAATTTTCCAAGCTGTTTAAAGGCACAGTTAACTTAGTGTATGTAAACTTCTGACCCACTGGAATTGTGATACAGCGAATTATAATTTAAATAATCTGTCTAAACAATTTTTGGAAAAAGTACTTGTGTCATGCACAAAGTAGATGTCCTAACCGACTTGCCAGAACTATAGTTTGTTAAATAACAAGACATTTGTGGAGTGATTGAAAAATTAGTTAATGACTTCAACGTAAGTGTACTGTATGTAAACATCCAATTTCAGCTCTATTTAACCTTCTGAACAGTATACATCATCTCACTAGGCACTGACGTCAGTTCGTCTAGTTTTGATTTACATTTGGTTGACTTGTCAACTAACGTAAATTCAATGTGAAATCAACAAAACATTTCACCATGTCATTGGATTTAGGTGCAAAAAACAAGAAATGTTGATACTTTTTGCAAATCCAGTCAGTTGATTCAATGTTGATTGAATGTCATCACAGATTTTGGGGGTAGAAATTACATGAAAACAACTTTGATTCAACCAGTTTTTGCCAAGTGAGATGAGTCAACTTAACACTTAAGCACCAGCTCTACAAAGAGATCATGTGTAATTTGGCTCAGTTAGGAGCGTGATGCTGTGATTCAATTTCTTGGCTTCTCTCATCAGCCACCACTCATACCCTCTAAAGAAGTTCTTATCGTTCTTAATAAATCCTCTTTAGGATCGGATCCTTTTTTTCCAATTGTCCCCTAAAATGCATACCCAAATCTAACTACCTTTAATTCAGGAGCTGAAGCAAGAATATGCATATTCTTGATACCATTTGAAAGGAAACACTTTGAAGTGTGTGGGAATGTGAAATTAATGTAGGAGAATTTAACACATTAGATCTGGTAAAAGATAATACAAACAAAAAAAATCATGCTTTTTCAATTGTTTTTTTCCCCCATCTTTGAAATGCAAGAGAAAGGTCAAAAAATAATATTGCAGTTTAGGCGCAATTTTGATTTTGGCCACCAGATGGAAGAAATGTGTGTGCAAAGTTTTAGATTGATCAAGTGAAGCGTTGCAATACAGGACAATATTTTGTATCAAGTCTGCCAAAATGTGCCGAATTGGTCAATTGACACATTTAAGTACATAACTATAGAGAATATACAAAAATTATACGGTAATACAAAATGTGAGTTAACACACTCCCAGGAATGTCTTACATGATGGATCAGTAGCTTATACACTAACTTTCACACATCTAGATGACCAGGCGGGGTGGTGTGGAGCCAGAGACAGCAGGGGTTCAAACTGTAGAACCCAGTTCCTACATTTGAATCTCTGGGACTCTCAGGATGACAAATCAGAACAAGGTTACTGAATGTAAGTACTTTATTTACCTTCAGAGGTGAATGTATCGAACCAGTTGCCGTGATAAGTTTTTGTTGTTGTTGTGCACTCTCCTCAAACAATAGCATTGTATTTGTTTCACTGTGACAGCTACTGTAAACTGGAGAGTGCAGTTAGATTAACAAGAATTTAAGCTTTCTGCCCATACAAGACATGTCTATGTCCTGGAAAGTTTGCTGTTACTTACAACATAATGCTAATCACATTAGCGCACATCGGCTCAACCGTTTCATCTGTAACCATTCCACATGTTATGTCATAATTGATAAACACATTTGTCCAAAATGGCACCCCTATTCCCTATACAGTGCCTTGCGAAAGTACTCGGCCCCCTTGAACTTTGCGACCTTTTGCCACATTTCAGGCTTCAAACATAAAGATATAAAACTGTATTTTTTTGTGAAGAATCAACAACAAGTGGGACACAATCATGAAGTGGAACGACATTTATTGGATATTTAAAACTTTTTTTTTAAATCAAAAACTGAAAAATTGGGCGTGCAAAATTATTCAGCCCCCTTAAGTTCATACTTTGTAGCGCTACCTTTTGCTGCGATTACAGCTGTAAGTCGCTTGGGGTATGTCTGTATCAGTTTTGCACATTGAGAGACTGACATTTTTTCCCATTCCTCCTTGCAAAACAGCTCGAGCTCAGTGAGGTTGGATGGAGAGCATTTGTGAACAGCAGTTTTCAGTTCTTTCCACAGATAGCTAATTATCCCAGCTGGTCGTCTGTCTTCCGTAAACAAGCCCTGTAACATTTCAGATAAGGTCTTGTGGGAACACTAACCCTATTAATTAAGGTGTTTAGTCATTTAAACTTCTTTCGGTTGAAAATGATTTATTGCTGATATGAAAGATGAGTTCTTTATGTTTCCAAAACCATTCCGCAAGTGAAGCTTGTCAATGTTTAGAGCAAGCGTAGGGGCTCTTAGCAAAAGTCCCCAAGAAGAAGACACTTTCATTAATAGGCACTAATGGTAATTGGCATCTGTAAATGGATGTAGGTTCTGCACAATTCACCAACAGGGAAAGGTGTCAGAAATGTTTTTTTTTTTGCAAATTGCAAGAGTGAATTTACAAATGCACCCAAGTATAAATGGAGGGATATATTCTAATGAAATCTAAAATCTCTAATGAAGTGTTTTGTCCAAAGAATGGTCCAAAATGAACCCATTTTTCTCCTCCAGTCTCCATCACCTGACACCAATGAGGTAGGGTTAGACTAGGTCGTATGCCAACTGGGAACTTGGAAATCTCTGACTTAAGACTATTCAAGACAACTGGGAACTCTAAAATAAAAGCTCAGACTGAGAAAATGGTTTTGAATGTCCGAAACACTGTCATGTTTCTAGAACTGTTTCTCGAACGACTTTCCGACCTCATGAATTGACCTAGTTTCTTCTTGACTTCCCAGTTGTCTTGAAAGCACCCCAAATAAAATAAAAAATGGGAAAGCATTCCCTCCCCTGTAATGATTGTGAGCGCTGTCATCGACTGTGCCGTCTGACACCAGATTGCTATAACATAAACTCAGCAAAAAAATAAATGTCCCCTTTTCAGGACCCTGTCTTTCAAAGATAATTCATAAAAATCCAAATAACTTCACAGATCTTCATTGTAAAGGGTTTAAACACTGTTTCCCATGCTTGTTCAATGAACCATAAACAATTAATGAATGTCCTGTCTGGTCCAGCGACCTGTGGAACGGTCGTTAAGACACTAACAGCAATTAAGGTCACAGTTATGAAAACTTAGGACACTAAAGAGGCCTTTCTACTGACTCTGAAAAACACCAAAAGAAAGGGGCCCAGGGTTCCTGCTCATCTGCGTGAATGTGTCTTAGTTATGCTGCAAGGAGGCATGAGGACTGCAGATGTGGCCAGGGCAATAAAATGCAAAGTCCGTACTGGGAGACGACAAAGATAGACAGGACGGACAGCTGAGGCAGACAACGTCCTCGCAGTGGCAGACAACATGTAACAACACCTGCACAGGATCAGTACATCCGAACATCACACCTGAGGGACAGGTACAGGATGGCAACAACAAATGCCTGAGTGACACCAGGAACGCACAATCCCTCCATCAGTGCTCAGACTGCAATAGGCTGAGAGAGGCTGGACTGAGGGCTTGTAGGCCTGTTGTAAGGCAGGTCCTCACCAGACATCACCGGCAACAACGTCACCTATGGGCACAAACCCACCATCGCTGGACCAGACAGGACTGGCAAAAAATGCTCTTCACTGACGAGTCATGGTTTTGTTTCACCAGGGGTGATGGTCGGATTCACGTTTATCGTTGAAGGAATGAGCTTTACACCGAAAAAGTAAAGACACCTTACTTGAAAATTACTCAGGTAAAAGTCACCCATTAGAATACTACTTGAGTAACAGTCTCAAGTATATTTAATATCAGTTACTTTAAGTATAAAAAGTTAAAGAATGAAACGTAACAGCCGTAAAGCAAAACAGCCAGACCTTATTTGGTTTGAGCTTTTCGGATGCAAGAAGAGCTCAGATTTTTTTTAATTATGAGGATTCTCAAATAGGCAACACTTCAAAATATATCTTACAGACAAAATAGAATGATGCCTTAATGAAGGAATATAGCCAGTAAACATAAGCTTACAATCACAGTCACTTTGCTTTAGAAAAAACATGCTATAATAGACCCTATACATAAAATAAAAAAGTACATGTACAGAACTACACACAACCTCACTATTAGCAATAAGGACATAACCACTGATGGAACTGTATTAGAAATCAGTGTGTCAGGTCATGCCTTTGTAACAAGGACATCTATAACTGGTGAATTTTTAAATAAATGAACAAAACGCATAAGGCATCCGTGTACTTGCTAGCATTAAGCTGTCATTATTTGAAGTTGAAGGATTTATGGTTCATCTTCAGTAAAAGCTGGTTTTCAAAGTTTATGGAATCTACCCTTGCTCTCCTGGGGCTGAAAACAAGTCCTGCAATGCTGAACAGCCTTTCAAAGCCAGTTGATGCAGGTAAGGGTGTGTTGAGCCTCAGAGACAGCTTACAGACTGCCGGGAAGGACTTGAGCAACTCCATATGATCAGTTGAACAGGCCAAGTATCCGTCCAGCTGTTTGGAGCTTTCTTGTGCTTGAGACGTCTTCATTTATTTTATTTAACTAGGCAAGTCCGTTAAGAACAAATTCTTATTTACAATGACGGCTACCCCGACCAAACCCTAACCCGGACGATCAATCACTGCCGGTTGTGATACAGCCTGGAATCGAACCAGGGTCTGTAGTGACACTTCTAGCACCGAGATGCAGTGCCTTAGACCGCTGCGCCACTCAGGAGGGAAGAAGAACTGGTGATGAACTGGTGCCATCGCCTAGCTGCAGCAAGGGTTCTTCCAGGTGGTCCTTGATGTCGTCCATTCCTGAAATACAAGGAAGATGACAATAGAAATCATGTAGATATGAGTCTACATGAAACCATCCCTATCCCCCATCTATATAAACCAAGCAACAGGGCTGAACCACAAAGTCAGGATTGTACTTTAAATGGGTGGTTCTCAAATCTATGAAGTGTCAAAATGTACACAACACACAGCTGTTTATGAATAATAAAATACTGTTAATTAACCATGTTGTCTTACCCATTCTGATGGTGGCGTCATCCTTCATCCACGTTGTTTTGAATTTGGGGATAAGGATTGCAGCTGTGATCAGCTGGGTTGAGTCACTGACATGATCTTCCTGTCTGGGTTGGCGCCCCCCCCCCTTGGGTTGTGCCGTGGCGGAGATCTTTGTGGGCTATACTCAGCCTGGTCTCAGGATGGTAAGTTGGTGGTTGAAGATATCCCTCTAGCCCTGTCCGGGGGAATCATCGGAGGGGCCACAGTGTCTCCGGACCCCTCCTGTCTCAGCCTCCAGTATTTATGCTGCAGTAGTTTATGTGTCGGGGGGCTAGGGTCAGTTTGTTATATCTTGAGTACTTCTTCTGTCTTATCCGGTGTCCTCTGTGAATTTAAGTATGCTCTCTCTAATTCTCTCTCTCGGAGGACCTGAGCCCTAGGACCATGCCTCAGGACTACAATGGCATGATGACTCCTTGCTGTCCCCAGTCCACCTGGCCGTGCTGCTGCTCCAGTTTCAACTGTTCTGCCTGCGGCTATGGAATCCTAACCTGTTCACCGGACATGCTACCTGTCCTAGACCTGCTGTTTTCAACTCTCTAGAGATAGCAGGAGTGGTAGAGATACTCTTAATGATCGGCTATGAAAAGCCAACTGACATTTACTCCTGAGGTGCTGACTTGCTGCACCCTCGACAACTACTGTGATTATTATTATTTGACCATGCTGGTCATTTATGAACATTTGAACGTCTTGGCCATGTTCTGTTATAATCTCCACCCGGCACAGCCAGAAGAGGACTGGCCACCCCTCATAGCCTGGTTCCTCTCTAGGTTTCTTCCTAGGTTTTGGCCTTTCTAGGGAGTTCTTCCTAGCCACCATGCTTCTACACCTGCATTGCTTGCTGTTTGGGGTTTTAGGCTGGGTTTCTGTACAGCACTTTGACATTTCAGCTGATGTACAAAGGGCTATATAAATAAATTGGATTTGATTCGATCAGCTCAGTGTCGTGAAATATGTGGCTGAAGCGCTTCTTCAGTCCCAGTTGTAGCACATCCACCAGAGGCTTACAGTACTTCAGAGACAACTTGATTCAGTCAATTTTTGTGATCAGCAGGTTAATAGTAGGAAGTAGCCACCACATCTGGACATTGATTTCAGCCTGCAGGATGTTGATGGCATTTGCAACTGGGCTCATGGTAGAAGCATACTCTGTGAGGAAGGATGAGTGCAGCTGGATTGAACCTGTAAAAAATATATTATAATAATAATACTACTCTGCTTCCTAACCCTATACAAAGGGGACTACTAACCATTTCACCTGATTTAACTGCAGTAATCAATGGCTGAATGAGTAGTTTACTAAATGGATCAATTTAGTGTGTGGCTACAACATGTGAAATAGTTATTAGTCCCCAAGCAAAAGGTCAGAAAACACTGCAACAGATTTAGACAACATTAAATTATGACAAAATACATCATCCTTACTTACATTGGAACCTCGAAGTCTGTGCAGGGAACTCTGATGGCCGCCTCTCCTTTGTCGATCATCAGGAGTCTTTCTACAGCCATGAACCAGGAGTTCCGCCTCGTAGCATTTGGGTGCAGCAGCTGGATGTCGCAAGCATCTTCAACCGTTTTGGCTGCAAGTGTGTATCTTCCACATTTGTTCCAATGTGCTTGGCACTTGCCAAATGTTAAATGGGACACTTTTTTGTAAGACTCACTGGATGTTGCTTTCAGGGCATCGACTGTAGATACTGAGTTGAGTAGGTGGTAAGCACAGCGCTGGTGCTTCTGCAGCTGGTACTCAAAACCATCATCTTCATTCAGGATCGTTGCCACATCAACAAACTCCACTTCTTCACTCTCCTCTTGTTCCTCTTCCCCATCTTCCTGTCTTGGCTGAGCTGCTTCCAGTGTCTCGTTGTTTTCACCTTCTCCAAAAACTTGGAAAGCTTTCAAGTTAGAGCCGTTGTCTGTTGTTGTTCACACAATCTTAACCTGGATTTCAAACTCAGAATAGATGTCATTTAGGGCGCCTGCCAACACAAAGGTGTGCGATCCTCTCAACTGTTTACAGGCAGGGCTGCAGAGCATCTGTTGAGACTGTCAGGGTCTATCCAGTGGGATATAACACCAATGAAGCTCGGTCTTCTTGCAGACCAGCAGTCGGTGGTGGTGGCGATGTGGTCAATTCCTCTCATGGCCTCAGTCACCTTCTTCTTAATTTTCTTGGAGACTTCATCAATCCTGGAGCGCAGTGTGGGCCTTGATAAGATCTTTTGAGTTAAGCTGCAGATCCTGGACAAACTCTGTAAACGGTTCTTGTTCTACAACAGCGAATGGTTGGAGCCCTTGAACCACATACTTCACCACAGCTTTGTCAATGGATTTTTGAGACTGTCTTCAGTAACGTGCTCTGCTTGATGGTGGAGGGAGTTTTAGGGGCATGTTTTCTCTTCAGTGTGTTTGCTGTCAGTTCTCCATACTTCTTTAGATGATGTACATGCTTTCTGAAATAATAAAAAAATATATAAATAGTTACTTAGCTAGATAACTACCATCACCAAATACTTAAGGTGTAGGATACTATTTTTAAAGCTATAAACATTAGGTAAGTGACTGCTTGTGACCATTTAATATTACAATGATAAAAACTGTTAATAGATCTAGCTAGTAGGTTACGTCAATAAATTAAGTCTACAGTATTTAGCAAGGTAATAACAACTTTATCAACGAACAAGGAATAAAATGGCTAGCTAACTGGGTGTTTGCTAAAATCGAAAGCTAACTTTAGTTAGCTAGACCAGGTGTTTAGAGGAAATGTGTTCGGCTAGACTAACGTTAGCTGACTAAAATGTACCCAGATTCATTAATCTACTAGTTAGCTACAGTAGCTAGTTAGCTAAAGTCAGTTTAGTTAGATTGCGTCAGCTAACAAAGCTTCTGAATCTGGGTACATCTTAGCCAGCTAAAGTAGGTATCTACTTGCTAGTGAACTATTGAGGTGTAGAATTAGCTTGCATCAACTAACACCGCTTGTTACATTAGCAAATGTTGGCTAGCTAATGTTAGCTAGCATGCTAATTATCATGCTAACTTTATTCTAGCTAACTAGCAAGCTAACAGTAGGCTTACCTCAATTTGTTTTTTAAAATTCAACCGCGAGATCTTGAAGGCTAGTATTTCCTGAACTTTTGGTAAATATAAGACATTTCATCCGGTAGGATGAATTCTTCATTCCGAGAAAAGACAACATTTACTATAGATACAGCCAAGGACGTTGATACTCATCAGTAAGTAGCGGTAAATGGTAAAGCGATGTCGGACATGATTGTGTTACTCTGTGTTGTTGTATTTGTCGAATTGCTACGCTTTATCTTGGCCAGGTCGCAGTTGTAAATGAGAACTTGTTCTCAACTAGCCTACCTGGTTAAATAAAGGTTAAATAAAAATAAATAAAAAAATTGTGCGATTTCGGACATACTTAGGCAAAGTGCTGCTGAGTGGATGGCTGTTCTGGGTTGGCAAGTAACGTGAACAGGCTGCCGATGGGTGGGGTTTACACGTTAGGACCCTTGGATTTGCCCAAACTGGTGAGGATTGGATCAACTCTGCATGTCGTCGCATACTGCCATGCAAAACAATTTCCCCCATGAGTGTGCCGACTCGCCGATGTTGCTTTCATCCAACATGATTCGTCTTTTTCTTCCAGCCTCAGTTGATTTTTATTTTTTTGCGAGTAACGAATGTGTTAGGGGAAATGTATCGGAGTACATGCATACTTTTTTTCATTTTTTATGTAGTGAAGTAAAAGTCGACAAATATGAATAGTAAATTACTGATACCCAAAAAAACGACTTAAGTACAGTAACTAAGTATTTCTACTTTGCACAACTGTAAAATACATATCCACGTGTTGTAAAATCTGCCAGGCGTTAGCAACGCGCCCAAGATCGGTTTGGTTGAAACGCTATCAATCATGGGACTATTTGGTGGGGAACAACATTTAATGTTCTCAATATCCCGCTGTACTACAGAGAAATAGTGTAAGTTATTTCTTACCAAAATGAAGTAGCGATGGCAGGAGTGTTCCATACAATGGCATTGTATTTATACCAGTTGGCCTTAGCCTCTGGTCTCCAGCCAAGGTTTACTACCATTCCGTTACTTATGATGTAGGCCGAAGGCTTGACAGTGCATCAAAACTATTCAAAATATGTTCGAGAGCCCAGATCAAGCAGGTTGGTACGTATATATTATATAAATATAGGTAATCAACTCCAGATGTAGTCCCCGAGTGATCATTTCTACGGCTCTTTTATAAAGTGTAATTGCTCCCTCATCGGGACACGTGCAGAACAACATAATTGAACCCTCTCATTGCCTTGCCACCTGGTGTTGCTTTACATTAAGAGGAAAGTCAGGTCAGGGAAATGTAGCTCCAGAGAAGCACAGGTTCAATTGTGATTTTGTAGATGGTGAAACGATCCTTAAAATGTCTTTCTATCGCAAAATGCTGCATGTAACATATGTCAGTTCAACAATGATTGTGATGTCTCTCAAACGGAGGTGGTGGATCTCCCATATCATGTCTTTAACATGGTTCAATGGCGCCGGAACAGATGGCTAGTTTTTCATGTTCAAATAAAATCCCATTTTATTTGTCACATGCGCAGAATTTTTTAAATGTTGTATTTTTTTTTAATTTAACCTTTATTTAACCAGGCAAGTCAGTTAAGAACTAATTCTTATTTACAGTGATGGCATATCAGGGAACAGTGTGTTAACTGCCTTGTTCAGGGGCAGAACGACATATTTTTACCTTGTCAACTCCGGGATTTAATCCAGCAACCTTTCGGTTATTGTCCAACACTCTAACCACTAGGGTACCTGCCAAATATAACAGGTATTGCAGTGAAATGCTTACTTACAAGCCCTGAACCAACAATGCAGTTTTTTTTTTAAAGTGTTAAGTAAAAAATAAGTAAATAAAATCTTCGTACTGGACAAATATTTTTTCTTTAACGAGTCGGACACAAAGTATTTCCTTCAGACACCGGATAAGGCCAAAATCTCTGTCCTTCACATGAAGAAGACACAGAGATATAGGGGACGTAGGTCTGGGTGCCTTATAAGAATCCGACGACGAGTGTGTAACCCGCCTCTATCATCCATCCTTTTAGCTAACGTGCAATCATTGGATAATAAACTGGATGAGCTCCGATCAAGACTATTCTACCAACGGGACATTAAAAACTGTTATCTCTTATGCTTCACTGAGTTCTGGCTGAACGACGACATGGATCATATACAGTTGAAGTCGGAAGTTGACATACACTTAGGTTGGAGTCATTAAAACTTGTTTTTCAACCACTCCACACATTTCTTGATAACAAACTATAGTTTTGGCAAGTCGGTTAGGACATCTACTTTGTGCATGACAGAAGTCATTTTTCCAACAGTTGTTTACAGACAGATTATTTCACTTATAATTCACTCTCACAATTCCAGTGGGTCAGAAGTTTACATACACTAAGTTGACTGCCTTTAAACAGCTTGGAAAATTCCAGAAAATGATGTCATGGCTTTAGAATCTTCTGATAGGCTAATTGACATAATTTGAGTCAATTGGAGGTGTACCTGTGGATGTATTTCAAGGCCTACCTTCAAACTCAGTGCCTCTTGCTTGACATCATGGGAAAATCAAAAGAAATCAGCCAAGACCTCAGAAAGAAAATTGTAGACCTCCACAAGTCTGGTTCATCCTTGGGAGCAATTTCCAAATGCCAGAATGTACCACGTTCATCTATACAAACAATAGTATGCAAGTATAAACACCATGGGACCAGGCAGCCATCATACCGCTCAGGAAGGAGATGTGTTCTGTTGGCAAAATGGCTTAAGGACAACAAAGTCAAGGTATTGGAGTGGCCATCACAAAGCCCTGACCTCAATCCTATAGAACATTTTTGGGCAGAACTGAAAAAGTGTGTGCGAGCAAGGAGGGCTACAAACCTGACTGAGTTACACCAGCTCTGTCAGGAGGAATGGGCCAAAATTCTGGGAAGCTTGTGGAAGGCTACCCAAAATGTTTGACAATTTAAACAATTAAACAATTTAAAGGCAATGCTACAAAATACTAATTGAATGTATGTAAACTTCTGACTCACTGGGAATATGATGAAAGAAATAAAAGCTGAAAGAAATAATTCTCTCTACTATTATTCTGACATTTCGCATTCTTAAAATAACGTGGTGATCCTAACTGACCTAAGACATTGCATTTTTACTAGGATTAAATGTCAGGAATTGAGAAAAACTGAGTTTAAATGTATTTGGCTAAGGTGTATGTAAACATCTGACTTTAACTGTATCTGTCTATTTACCACCACAAACTGATGCTGGCACTAAGACCGCACTCAACGAGCTGTATAAGGCCATAAGCAAACAAGAAAATTCTCATCCAAAGGTAGTGCTCCTAGTGGCAGGGGACTTTAATGCAAGGAAACCTAAATGCTTTTTAACTCATTTCTACCAGCATGTCACATGGGCAAATAACTTGAGACCCCCTTTACTCCACACACAGAGACGCGAACAAAGCTCTCCCTTGCCCTCCATTTGATAAATATGACCATAACTCTATCCTCCTGATTCCTGCTTACAAGCAAAAACTAAAGCAGCAAGTACCAGTGACTCGCTCAATACGGAAGTGGTCAGATGACACAGATGCTAAGCTACAGGACTGTTTTGCTAGCACAGACTGGAATATGATCCGGGATTTTTCAGATGTCATTGAGGAGGAGTACACCACATCTGTCACTGGCTTCATCAATCACTGCATCAATGATGTCATCCCCACAGTGACCGTACGCACATACCCCAACCAGAAGCCATGGATTACAAGCAAATGCACACTGAGCTAAAGGGTATAGCTGCCGCTTTCAAGGAGCAGGACTCTATAACCCAGACGCTTATAAGCAATCCTGCTATGCCCTCTGACGAACCATAAAACAGGCAAGCGTCAATACAGGGCTAAGATTGAATCCTACTACACCGGCTCTGACGCTCGTCTGATGTGGCAGGGCTTGAAAACTATTTCGCACTACAAAGGGAAGCACAGCCGCGAGCTGCCCAGTGACACGAGCCTACCAGACGAGCTAAAATACTTCCATGAGCGCTTCGAGGCAAGCAACACTGAAGCATGCATGAAAGCACCAGCTGTTCCGAACGACTGTGTGACCACACTCTCCGTATCCGAGTGAGTAAGACCTTTAAACAGGTCAACATTCACAAGGCCGCCGGGCCAGACAGATTACAAGGACGTGTACTCCAAGCATGCGCTGACCAACTGGCAAGTGTCTTCACTGACATTTTCAACCTGTCCCTGACCAACCCTGTGCCCAAGAACACCAAGGTAACCTGCTTAAATGACTACCGACCCGGAGCACTCACATCTGTAGCTTTGAAAGGCTGGTCAACGCTCACATCAACACCATCATCCCAGAAACCCTAGACCATCCCAATTTGCATACTGCCCCAACAGATCCACAGATGACACAATCTCTATTGCACTCCACACTGCCCTTTCCCACCTGGACAAAAGGAACACCTACATGAGAATGCTATTCATTGACTACAGCTCAGCGTTCAACACCATACTGCCCCCAAAGCTCGTCACTAATCTAAGGACCCTGGGACTAAACACCTCGCTTTTCAAATGGATCCCGGACTTCCTGATGGGTCACCCCAGGTGGTAAGGGTAGGTTACAACACATCTGTCACACTGGTCCTCAACACTGGGGCCCCTCAGGGTTGCGTGCTCAGTCCCCTCCTGTATTTCCTGTTCCCCCATGACTGCATGGCCAAGCACGACTCCAACACCATCATTAAGTTTGCCAACGACACAACAGTGGCGGTAGGCCTGATCACCTACAACAGTCTATAGGGAGGAGGTCAGAGACCTGGCAGTTACAAACTCTCCCTCAACGTGTTCAAGACAAACGAGATGATCGTGGACTACAGGAAAAGGAGAGCCAAGCACTCCCCCATTCTCATCGACGGGGCTATGGTGGAATAAGTTGAGAGCTTCAAGATCATTGGTATCCACATCACCAACAAACTATCATGGTCCAAACACACCAAGACAGTTATGAAGAGGTCACAACACGCCTATTTCCCCTCAGGAGACTGAAAAGATTTGTCATGGGTCCTCAGCTCCTCAAAAAGTTAAGCAGCTGCACCATCGAGAGAATCCTGACTGGTTGCATCATCGCCTGGTATGGCAACCGCAAGGCACTACAGAGGGTAGTGCATTTAGCCCAGTACATCACTGGGGACAAGCTTCCTGCCATCCAGGACCTCTATACCAGGCGGTATCAGAGGAATGCCCTAAAAATTGTCAAAGACTCCAGCCACCCTAGTATTTTCTTTTTTTACTCCAGTTTATTTTAGTAAATACTTTCTTAACATTTGTTTTTCTTAACTGCATTGTTGGTTAAGGGCTTGTAAGTAAGCATTTCACTGTAAGATCCAGCAAGTTCAGGGAGTGAGTGTTTTAATCAAATTAATGGAACATAATACAAAACAAGAAACACTAACAGCACAGAGACATGAAACAGAAACAATAACGCCTGGGGAAGGAACCAAAGGAAGTGACATATATAGGGAAGGTAATCAAGGAGATGATGGAGTCTAGGTGAGTCTGATGACGCGCAGGCGCGCGTAACTATTGTAACAGGGGTGCGCCATAACGAGCAGCCTGGCGACCTAGAGGCTGGAGAGGGAGCACACGTGACAATACCTTGTATTCAGCATGTGACAAATAACATTTGATTTGATTTTGAACATACCAAAGCTTTTGTCTTTAGCGAAAGGAAAATACATAATCCTCTGTGAGACAGCTTACATTGCACACAATGTGATGTATGATGTCCTTATGTTTCATGATACTTTAGATGAGAAATGCATATTTTTCCCACACAGCAGATAACACAATTCACCCTCTTTCTGTGTCTACACATTTACACGCAAATATAGTATGTGGAGGGAAAATCCATTAATTTTTTCATGTAACAAAGGCTCATAGAGAGGGGAGTCTGTCTTGGTGGGGTACTCATGTCTGCTTGTATTTGAGAGCAGCTTTGCTCAATAGATTTACTGTACTTCTCGTCACCTCCTGTGGAGGTCTAGTGATGGCTGGTGCCCCTTCCATCTCCATTCCGGGCGTCCATGGGTATAGACCAAATAAGCAAACAAACAACACAAGAGCAAACCCTTTCACAGACAAGATTCGTCTGGGATTGGGGAGAAATCTTGTTTGCACTGTGATGGGCTGGTTCCATTTCAGTGTGATGGCATAGGATCCCTCTCAGGTCAGGCCTGGCCAGGCCTGTTTTATTTTATTTTTTTACGTCTGGGTGATACAGCCTCCCTCTATATCATAGCACACCAGCATTAAGATTATACAGCATTCCGCTCGTATTAAGAAATCTTAATCTCAAGAGAGATTGTGCTGTAGCACTCACTCATCATCCTTCCATCCTGCCACACATCATTTGATTAGCCAGTCCAAGAATGACATAGTGTGAATATGTTTTTTTTAGCATATAGAGTCTATTATAAACCATCCAAAATATACCAAAGCACTCTTACCAGGTAGCCTGGGAAACCAAAATGATGTGACACACTGAATCAAACCGACAAATAAACCAACTTCGCTACAATGTTTACTTCAAAGGTTTAATTCTGTATTCTTTTAACATTCCCTATGTCTTTGTTTCTGCTGTCCTTCCTGGAGGACAAACAGGAGCAGGTAATGTCCATGTCTCCAATCTCTAATGCAATCTCACAGCCGACATTATTTATTTTCCCTATCTTTTTATTCACATTAAGGCCAGGATGAGAATTGAAAGCAACGACTGGGGGCATTTACACCTTTGTGTATGTGTATTAGGGACAAAGGTGTTTTAAAAATGGCGAGTGGCTGACAAGATCAACTTTAAATTCCCCTGCCTGTTTACCAATCCGCAACACAGCCTAATGACGAGAGTCATGCGAGTAGCATATGTGCCCATTTTCAATAAAGGCAAATAAAATAGCATGTATGTTAGAGAATAAATAATTAATTAGGATAATAACAAGGGTTTTGTCACTAAAGTCAGGTTTTTGCTATGCGATGCCAGAAGCAATCTCTTACCACTGGAGTAAGAAGAATGCAAAATGTCCGGGGTTTACTTCTTGATATACTACAGTATCATGACTGTGGAGGGTGACACAAGTTTATTGTCCATTATATTTTTGTGATGACTGCAGAGATCTCTTATTCTTGTCCGTATTTTTGGAAACTGCATTGTTGGTTGGGGGCTCGTAAGTAAGCATTTCACCTGTTGTATTCGGCGCATGTGACTAATACAATTTGATTTGATTTGATAATGAATGATTTCCTCAATGCTGGTAAATGCAGATTTGTTGAGCCCAGTTGTGGCTGAAGGTTTTACATAACTTGACACTGGCAGGGCTGCTGCGTGGGGCCATATGTACGCTCCTGCAAGCAGGCACAATACGCACCCCAGAATGGGATGGCCATTGAACTCTTAGGCAAGTGGCAATATTTGCTCACCTGAAATACCCACATCTGGCTTGTTGGGGTGGAGAAGGGCCCCTGGTGCAGCTGTAGCCTGGAGAAAGGGCAGAGCAGGAAGTTTTGTTGGGGGCTCCCCTGCTGAGTGGCTGTTTAGCGGTGGCTGCTCCATTGTGTTTTATGTGAGGCAGGGCCATATTTGTCCGAAGCTGCAGGAGGCTGATGAGGTGCAAATCTGTTGAGTGATCGTGTCATTGGACCTCCTTTGCCAATGGCCTGTTAGCTGTCAGGGACGGTAAAAATGCCAAATTTACAGGCTCACTAAGACTCTGCCAAGGATGTTCACTGGTAAGCTAACACAGATTGGGGATTTATGTTGTTGGGCAGGCAGGGAAGCTTTACCGCCAAGATCCTGGAGTGACACGTAGGCAGATCTGTTTGAGCCTTCTTCATTACCCAAACTGCCCCCGCTATGTTCCTCAGTAAACACTACAAATGACACATCTACATGTGGATGGCTACCGGAAGATAAGGGTGCTGGACGACTGAACAGAGATCAGCTCTCCACGGACACACCAGCTTTTAATTTCACTCTATTGTGTTTAATCACAGATGTTACTTATAAACCGAGGTGGTCCGGTGTGATGGTAGAAATGCCTTTCTGCCTCTGAGCCAGTGGGATCTAGTGGAAAGCTTCATAGTAAGTTGAATGAAAGGATCGGCTTTGCGTCTGTGGCGGCAGGCTCAGGTCATCCGTGGCTGTGTCAGAGGTAATACCAAACTTGAAATTCCCCATCAGCCTAGAATACAGATAAGACAGCTGCAGATATGGGACTGATGGAAAAGGAAATGGCCAAATGCCCCCGACAGGCAGATGAATAACTGATACGTGAATGTTTTCTAAACAAGTCCCTTTTGTTTCTCAGATTCAGCTCAATGGATTTCGAGATCTGAAGTCGTGGTGATGATTAGAATAAGCTGTTATGTTTCAGACTATCACAATGTCTGCACTTGTATGTGCTCAATAATATAACACACAGTATGTGTTAAAAAAAAACACAACATGAAGCTATGAAATTTGCATTTGACGATAACAAGGAATAGCTGGTCAATTATTCCATATATATGCATCAAAACAAGTGCAAAGGTAGCTTTTTGAGAAATCCTTTGATAATGTTTACCATTAGATGGACTAGTAACTGATTGATTCATTTCCAATCAGCCCTGATTGCAGCCTGTGATTTTAGAGCATAGCAGGTGAATGTGAATGACAGTACCTGACAGTTTATCAGGGCTGGTTGAAGTGATATTAGACACAGTTCTTCCCATGGGATCACACCAGGTTAATTAGCATAGCACTACTTGGCCTCACGTTTAATTGCCTTCTGTCTGTGATTAAATGTGTATTGACTCTGCTAATGAATAAATCAAATCAAATTGTATTGGTTGCATACACATGTTTAGCAGAGCATATGTAGGCAATATTACATATTTTGCCCTAATACACATCAGTTCAAATGGTTTAACATAACATGCTGGAGCAATATGCAAGTTTGTTGTGTCAAAGCAATTGTACATGGACAAAGATAAGAATGGTTCAGTAGCTAACATCACAAAGCACGCTCCACACATGACCCTGTACCTCTTGTTGTATTATGTCCTTCAAAGTCCTTTGCTCTTAACATTTTGAGCATCTGACTGTTGCATCTCAAGGTGTTGGGTCCCATGATATCTCCTCCTGTGGTCCACTGAGTAGACACTAGACAGTCACCTTATTTGATCGATGCAGAGCATCACTCAGCTTAGGCCTCCTTTTTACATGACAAGAGAAAAGTATCACAAATGAAATAACCAGGCCCTAGATACAGCAAACATAAAACATAGGCTATTGCATGGCATTCCTCAGTGCATTCCTCTCAATATCAAAAGGTACGTATTTGAGGAAATCCTTAGTCCATTTACGCCCGTGTTTGCCCCAGGACCCAGTGGGATGAGTCAGTGTAATAACTGCTGCCCCCTCCCTCTGAATCACATCACTATGGCTGTCCTGTCTTCATTTAGCCGGGTTGTATGCCTTCCCCGTCTAGTCGCTTTTCAGATTCATTTCCAGGTAAACACACTGTGGCAAGCCGCAAACCTGCAGCCAACAGGCGTTGTCACAGCTGTGGCAGATAATGGCAAGTCCAAACCCCGGGCCTGCTCTGGTATGTTTACTGTCACCATGGGCACTTGCCAGCAAATATTTTTCCATCACTTTCTGAAGAAAGAGGATCTTTATTCATTTTATTTTGATGATTCGCAAGCTTAACCTATTGGCCCCAGTGTTTTGTATGAGGAGGTGCCTCAGAGGAAAGTAATGCAAAAAAAACTCAAAAGGTGGAAACTAAAGTGAAAACTGATGCAGCACAGTGGAAAGAAATCCTACTTTGAATGTGAAACTTAAAGTAACACATTCCAGCCAACAACTCCTAGGTGTTTGAAGGAATGTTAGATGGTCCTGCCTTTCTCACGGAGCAGAAAGCGCCAAGTTTTCATCCCCCAGCCCAGCTCTGTTTCCATACCTCTCTCAGGCACCTGTGGATGACCCTGAGGTGAAGGGGATCCAGAGAACTAAGCTTTGTGATATGGCATAATAGGACGTCGTAATAGGATGATGTTATAGGGTGATGTAATAGGATGATGTAATAGGATGGCGTAATAGGATGATGTTATAGGTTGGCATAATAGGACGTCGTAATAGGATGATGTTATAGGGTGATGTAATAGGATGAGATAATAGGATGATGTAATAGGATGGCATAATAGGATGATGTTATAGGGTGAGATAATAGGATGATGTAATAGGATGGCATAATAGGATGATGTAACAGGATGATGTGATAGGATGATGTTATAGGATGATGTAATGGGATGATGTTATAGGGTGATGTAATAGGATGATGTTATAGGGTGAGATAATATGATGGCATAATAGGATGACCGCAATAGGATGGTGTAATATGATGATGTTATAGGGTGATGTAATAGGATGGCGTGACAAGATTATGTGATGGAAGGTGTGTTGTGATAGCACAGGTGTCAGACTGTCACTTTGTTTGTGACCCTTGAGATAGTTTCCCCAGGGTTATTTTAAGGTTTTCCCTTTATAGTTCCACAAGGACATCTTTAGTTTGGAAATAACTAGAGGATTCAACTCAGGTCCTTTAGGGCCACAGTGTTTGGAAGTGGCCTTTGAAGCCTGGAGCTGTGCACCTGTGGGCTAGATACATAAATTCAAGTGCTGTAGTATCATAATCATATTCAATGTTTCATTCATGGAGGCAGACAAGAAATAATTGTATCCCAAGAGCTGCCTTGTCCCCTTAGTTTTCAGTACCTGGTATGAATGACAAATCGTCCGAGAATAGAATCCAAGATCTCCATAAAATCCAAGCATAATGTGCCTTTATGTTAAGCTGACCATACCAGCCAGTTTGTAAGGGGATATTGCAATGCGATGCCAGTGTTAAAGAACTATAGCACAACCCCTTCTGTGAACTGTGAAAAAAGTGTGGGATCCTTTTCTGTCACCTAAGTTATTATTGCACTCATCGCCATACAAGCAAACATGACAAAGGACTGATGGATGTGTAAGTCTCAGTTTGTTGAAATGGTCTAAATCCATTGTTATATGACAATTATAATGTTATGTTGTAGTTTTGTTTTTATAATACAAACCTATTTGTGACCTTTACATGAGAGGACATGCTTCGGGATATGCTTTTTAACAATTAATTACAGAATTAATAATTTTTAATGTCCAAACCATGCAGATTGAGGCTTATGTTATGCTTCTCAATAAAATAAAGTAAATGTTTCCTTAAACATAGCAAGAGGTGCACGATCTAATTACCAAGTTAAGAAGACTGTCTGTTGGCCCCTCGTCAACATGGCACGGTTTACTCTCCTTTAATAATGGGTTTTACCGATAGTTATGTTCTTAGTCTATGTACAGTCAAATAGATGTTCAACCAACCAACGGCACGTGGCTGGCACCACTCTGTCCTCGCCTTGATGCAGTAAATATTTTATTAATGTCCCAAATGCTTGGGCCAATGACTCGCTGCATGACAGGGAGTTAGTAAAAAAATCAAATTAAATTGTATTTGTCGCATCAACTGGTGTATACTTTACCATGAAATGCTTACTTACGAGCCCTTCTCAACGATGGAGAGTTAAAAAATAATAATAATAGTAACACGAGGAATAAAATGAAATAGAGGTATGAGGTATTTGAAGTAGATATGTACATGAAGTCAGGGTAAAGTGACTAGGCATCAGGATAGATAATAGATCCGGTGTAGCTCAGTTTGTAGAGTATGACACTTGCAACGCCAACGTCATTGACCTGTTTCCAAACTTCTCAGGTCTATACATAAATCGGGTCAAATGTGACTGGCCAGACTGTCACAAAGGAATGTTGAAGGAAAGTCATTATGAAACACATTTTATGGATGACAATTTTCTTTATACATGACCAACTGGACAACATGATGTAAGATATTTAGCTAATTCTGTAATTAATTGTAAACCAGCATATCCCCTTCACACATTCGCTCATGTAAATGTCCCAAATTGGTTTGATTCCCGCCAGGGACAAGTACGAAAAAAAAGTAGGTAAAACGTATGCAGCCACTACTGCAAGTCGCTCTGGATACGAACGTTTGATAAATGACTAAAATGTAAAATAATAATACGTGATATGTATGTATGTATGTATGTATGTATGTATGTATGTATGTATGTATGTATGTATGTATGTATGTATGTATGTATGTATGTATGTATGTATGTATGTATGTATGTATATATTTTTTTAAATATGTGTAGTTTCTGAGAATGTGTGTGTGGGTTTTGTGTTGGAGTGTCTATGTAGTGTGTGTGAGTGTGTGTGTGTATATAGTCTAGTGAGTGTATAGTGAGTGTATAGATAGATGTTAAAGGGTGTTGTTTTATAACCAAATGCGCCGAACTATTATTGTTGGACAAATATAACCAAGAGAGGGCGCTATGAAACTTCAATCTTCTTAAACAAACCCATAGAAATAGCCTAATTAAAAAAACGATTAATTTCCGTTTGATTTGAGAAACCTTAAAACATTGTCGTTATTATGTTTTATAAAATATGTAGGGGGGAGATGTGGACAGGGAGAAAATATGGACAATTATAATATTGATTATTATAATTGGGTGGATGATTTTATTCTTGCCTAAATCATTCTCCCTGAGCCTTCCTGCCTTCATTTTTTAAATGTTGTTTTATTTCAAATGTATTTAACTAGGCAAACCAGTTAAGAACACATTCTTATTTTACAATGACGGCCTACGTTGAGGTGATCCGTTAAATCGTCAGTGCTCAAACACATTGAATAAACTTTACTTTGTTTAAATGTATCTAGCTAACAGCAGCGCGTGTGTCCTCAGCAATCAATAGTCCACACCTTGACCCTCACGCGCGCACACGGACGATACTTTATCTGGCCTATTTTAGTCCACACATTTAATAGCAATCGAAGCAGCCAAGTGAATAATACCTTATAAAATTAAAATAAATATAAACTGGCAATATGGAGGTTCCCGAGTGGCGGAGTGGTCTAAGGCTGTATCACAACCGGCCGTGATTGGGGGTCCCATAGGTCAGCGCACAATTGGCCCAGCGTCGTCCGGGTTTGGCCTAGTTAAATAATAATAATAATATATATATATATATATTATATATATATTTTTGCTATACATATTAGGCCCATGTGGGATTATTGCTTGCGCAATAGGGGTTTAAAATATCAATATTATTTTTCAGGGGCCAATAATGAGTTCTTACTGTAAAACTGGTTGAATACCCTGAATGTTTTGTTTAGGCGACAAATTATATCGACTAAGTGATAAACTTAAACTACATAATTGTTCTATCCGCCTCACCAAAGCTATTTTTAATTGAAGAAGGAGTAGACTAGTGAACAAGTACATTTCCTCGTCAAATACTAATAAAGACCTCAGGCCTTGATGGGAAAAACAATTAAGGTGCTTTTAAATTACTTTTTCAAGCAACGTCTGAAAAATAACATCACAGGATAAATAACGAGCACGATGAAAAAGCAGCGTTAAAGCAGCACGTAACCCCCCCCCCCATTTTCGGACTTTAAATAAGATTAGTTTATAGTGAATCTTTTCATGAGGCTGTTCTTTTTAGTTCGCACAGGTGTACAATAGGGGGGCATGTCGAGGAGTCTCACGCCTAGGTGTGAGGAGATTATTCAAATAGGGCAAGCGAAGAAGTAGGCTAGGGATTGGAGGCTCGACTGGCGCACAGACCTATATCATAGCGTTTACAGCCAGCTTTGAACGTCATTTCAACTCCAGTCATCACCAGACGCTTTTCAGCGCCCCTGGGCACGGCTGGCTGAAAGACAGACCACACATGCGCCAGTCCTTGACAGAGCATAGGCTACCATCGACCCGAATACCCCGTGGTCCCAAATCACCGTCTGTTAGAGCGCGTTTGCCATTTCTTCTGCGGAGAAACGGTTTGAAAACTATTCGGAACTTCCATGATGCTTGGAGCAGTTAAAATGGAAGGACACGAACACACAGACTGGAGCACCTACTACGGAGAGCCCGAGGTGGGTACCTTAAATATATTTTTTCGTCTAAAGCCGATCCCATTTTATACAATTCAATATTAGCCCAGAGATAATATTAACTTTGTGATCAAATATTGACTTGAGGCGCCTCCAAATCCTGCTCCATCTCAACTCACGGCACTATCCTAACAAAGATGTTCTTGACATGTTGGGGAAACGTTTTACTCAGATTGTAATTGCATATGTCTACATTTATCTTTACAAAATCATACACAGTTGTTAATTATTTTATGTTTTTACCCATGGAGCAAATATTTGTGTTGCAGGTTCTTTAGCCTAATATCGTCCTCATATAGCCTATGCTTATTACACACTAGAACAAGTTGATCGAGTTTCTATTTTTAAGATGTTTAGCTGAGGTAAGACATGGTGACAACTCTTCGTTTTTACTTGCTTGATGTTGGCTAGACATTACAATTGGTCACATCATTGAGTGAATTATATTACTGTCAAGAAATGTCCTTTACCAAATTTTGACTTTAAACAGAGCACGAAACTGCAGAGGGATTGCTTGCTTTCAAACCAATTTATTATCACACCGTTTAAATAATAGGCCTAATGATGATCGTATTGTTGTTGATTGTTATTATTATTGCTGATATTAGGCTACCGTTATTATTTTAGTAGCATAGCTATATTAAGTATACTACACATCTATAGGCTGTAGTGTAAAATCTCAATACATAACAGGCTAACAATCTTTTTTTTCCGTCTTGCTTTCTAGTGTTACTCCTCGGTTGGCAACATGAACACAGGCCTGGGCATGAACTCAATGAACACCTACATGAGCATGTCGGGCATGAGCACCACGGCCAACATGGCAACCAACTCCATGAACATGTCATACGTGAACACAGCCATGAGCCCCTCCATGGCCGGCATGTCACCAGGCTCCGGAGCCATGAACAGCATGGGCGCGGGCATGACAGCCATGAGCGCTGCGCTCAGCCCCAACATGAGCCCCATGACCGCGCAGCCTCAGTCCATGAACTCCCTAACCTCCTCCTACGCCAACATGAACGCCATGAGCCCCATGTATGGACAGTCCAGCATCAACAGATCTAGGGATCCCAAGACATACCGGAGGAGCTACACTCACGCCAAGCCCCCATACTCTTACATTTCCCTCATCACTATGGCTATCCAACAGTCCCCCAGCAAGATGCTAACGCTGGCTGAGATCTATCAGTGGATCATGGACCTTTTCCCGTTCTACCGACAGAACCAGCAACGCTGGCAGAACTCAATTCGCCACTCTCTATCCTTCAATGATTGTTTCCTCAAAGTGCCTCGATCCCCAGATAAGCCCGGAAAGGGCTCGTTTTGGACCCTCCACCCGGATTCGGGGAACATGTTCGAGAACGGCTGCTATCTGAGGAGGCAGAAACGGTTTAAGTGTGCCGGCCAAAAGAAGATGTGCAAGGAGTCGGGTCGGAAGACATCAGAAGGTGGCTCCAACAGCAGCTCGGAGAGTTGCAACGGCAACGAGTCCCCCCATTCCAACCTGTCCCCCAACGACCACAAAAGGTCTCTATCAGACATGAAGTCGACCCAGGCTCTGAGTCCAGAGCACGCTACCTCACCGGTGTCCCATTCCCAGGCACATGGACACCTCATGTCCCAGCACCACTCGGTCCTCGCACACGAAGCACACCTGAAACCCGAGCATCACTACTCGTTCAACCACCCCTTTTCCATCAACAACCTTATGTCCTCGGAGCAACAGCATCACAAAATGGATCTAAAGACTTACGAGCAGGTGATGCACTATTCCGGCTACGGTTCCCCCATGGCCGGGGCGCTATCCATGGGTTCAATGGGCAAAACGGGCTTAGATTCCTCGTCAATACCCGCTGATGCATCTTACTATCATGGCGTCTACTCCAGGCCTATTATGAACTCCTCATAAACGTTGACCCCAAACCTCAAACAGACCTTTTTCAGCAATTTGTAAATTTGTAAAATTATAGTTTGTATAGTTTGTGCATATTATGTAGGCCTATTCCATATATTTTTGACGTTTCCCACTGATTTAGTTGTCAATTGGTTTAGTAATTATTTTGTAAAGGGATGTTAATAATAATGTGTCAAAAATCTGTTTAATAGTCTGCTTTGAGAATGGACCAAAAGATGATTAGCCTACTGTAAAATGCATCTGAATAGCGGGAATTTTAAATGATTTTAATGCATTGTGGGAGACTGAAGTTCTTCAATCAATTGTGTAATTCTTATTTATGGCTTGTAAATGTGTATTGTTGTAGTTGACAACAAGAACAGAATCTATATTAAAGTGTTATTTGGATTTTCTTCTGAACACAATGGTGGATTTTTTATGTATAGCCTACGCAGCAATACAATTATGATAATAATAAAATATTAAATATTATTAGTAGTAGTGGTTGTAGTAGTTGTATGCATAGGCCTATACCAGTAGCAGCATCAACAGTGGCAGCACCAGATAAACCCATGGATATGTCTTATATATTTGACTTAGAATGACAATATTCGTTTTTATTGAAAATATCAACATCAGCATCTCTTAACTATTAAAAAGGCGTCTATTATGTCGAAGAAAAACACTTGTAGGATGAATTACTTCAAACATTACACCACGAAAAAAGCTGTTTTTTTTATCTTGTCACCCGTGTTCATAACGTATCGAGATGTCTATATCCAGTTGTGTATTGAAGATGGAGGAAAAAAAGGTTTTGATCCTCTCAATGACTACAGTAAGTGGCAACATATTTTGACAATAACAAAAAAGAAAAGGCCTATAATAGTAAAAAGATGCAAGAAATACACTAGATTTATATGCAGAATATATGGCATTTCAAATGTCTTGATTTTCTTTGACTGCAGTGATTAGTCTAGATCTGCACCTTCATGTCCCCTGAACAAAAATGTCTAAAAAGGGCCTTAGGTCACACAACTATCTTTTTTTGTGCCTGCCATGGGTAACAAGTAGACTATTCTCACCTTGGCCAGATATGTTTGATTGAATTCCATCCACCATTTTATATTGAAAATGTTAATGATATTAATAGAATTAATAAATGTATTAATATAATTAATAAATGCTATAATATAATTCATATTTACACAATTCCTATGCGAAATAAACCAGCAATATTGACCTATTTATCCACATGGCTCCTAGATATTTAGCAAACAAGAACAGGAAAAACATAGGCTAAAGTATAGCTTAATGATTTGTCACAAACTTTAGATTCCAAGTGATAGTTGTGAAATAGGGGTGGAGGGTGGAGCTGCTGACGATATGGCCACAAGCAGTCAAGCTATGATATACAGGTGAGGACATGCACCAAACAATATTCTCCAGCTCAGCTCAACACAGTCATGTGTTTTCTGTCATCATTATGGTGTCGATCTTTTTCAAATGTACAGTCGTGTATGATACCATATAGTCAAGGGCAGCTCAATGTCAAAAAGCAGAAACAACAACGACAGATCTACAACTTAGTACAGAATGAAGACAAATGTTAAAATGTACTTTATGTCCTAAGGGCTTAATAAATGTAGTAGGCCTATATTAATCATTACTATTCATGATTACTAGTAATTACATTGGCACAAGGCTTTCGGTAGTCGTGTCTATAGACGATCTTACAACATAATGCATTATCACATTTATACACACACACACACACACACACACACACACACACACACACACACACACACACACACACACACACACACACACACACACACACACACACACACACACACACACACACACACACACACACACACACACACACACACACGCACAGATAATGGTCCTAAAGTTGAGATCTTTCAAGAAAATTTGTTTCATTATTACATAAAAGTATCCCGTAGCGTCAGAGAATAGTTGTGGGAAAGGGTGCTGATTGAGAACAGTGTCTACTGAATGTGATGCTCTGCCTGCTTTGTTCTGTATCACTAAGCCATTGTCTGGGGATTCTTTTAAACTACTTGGAGATCCCTTCTCAATGGGCCTAAAGATAAGATATAGTTGTATTCGAAATGAATCAACATTTTCACATTCCCAACACGGCAAGACGCCCAATCTTTCACTCCACAGACCGGGGGATACCAAGCCCCTGCCGATGTGCTTGGAAATCCAAGGGCAGAGAGGAAGTTTGTCTCCATGCCAGATAGGACACCGGTTCACCTTCTGAACACGTAAAGGGTGCATTTATTCTCCAGTCCCTCTCACAAATCGTACTTTAAACACCAGTGATCTGCGAATAAACAAAGGCAGTAAACAATGGAATCGAGGCTATGCCCACAATATAGGAAGTGTACATGCACAACCAAATTGCAGGAGTGTAAATTTTGAATAGGACGTCACCGCTCAGTAAATTTACACAGACATTACATTTCGTTCTGTTGTTTTTAGACATAATGCTAAGCTGTTTTTTTATAGCACACTGATCGATATCTTACTAAAATAATATTTTTTTGTTAAACTAGCGGGGCACTGAAATCTTTGCTTTGTGCTAAAGTCAACAGTGACAGAGTTTGAGCTCAAATAAATGCCGTGATGTCTGCAGCCCTTTGCAGTAGCTGAAGGCGAGGTTCCACAATGAGCTCCGGTAGCTTGCCAGTAAGCATCGACTGTATTGCACAGGTATGGACATTTGATTTGATTGTATATTTCCTACATTTATTTCAATTCAATCGTTTTGTGATATGAGTTATTTGTTTGGGGAAGGCAAGATGAGAATTGAGCGTTGGCTCAAATCCTGGGCTCACGAGAAAGGTCCTCGAGCAAGCGGGATTGGATTCTATTACAACGAGTTTAAATCTTCAAAAAGGCTGAGGTGATTTGCAAGTTCTGTGATAGAGGTGGCCTCGGTGTCTTTAAATGGCGTGTCAGAGAGCTATTACAGCTGATAGATATCATTGATGTCATCAGAGGAGCACTTGCTCTATTGCGTATGGAACTCAGTTTTACACCATCAAATCCTGCGGCTACAACATTGAAATGTTAGCGTTCGGTTGGTTTATAGCCTATCCATTTTTGAGGGTTCTGCTGTGTGCCTCCGGTTTTCAATAAATCAATTGGGTTTGCAATTTTCCATTGGCTTTCTTTCGGGGATGTTTTAAACATAATTTTACACACACCGCTTGAGAATAACTCAAACACTTTAATCAATAGGCCTATGTGGAATTCTAAATGTCAAATTTTTTATTCCATTAATTTGCTATCATAAATTATCCTCATTCTTTTCACCATCTCATTGGTACCCATTTACAATTGGTTAAGGACTTCTAATGATAATCTATGGCTAATAATAATAATAATAATAATAAGAAGAAAACAAGGCTTCATTTATTTCTGCTTAATAATCTCACTGTATAAAAAAATATACCATTGTGTTTAGAAAATAGTAGTAATAAAATATGTAATGTTGAGATAAAACCGCATAGTGCGCCATAAAAACACTGGGGACAGTTTTTCAATAATTAATTCCCCCCCAATCTCGCTCTCACAAGGAGCAAGAGCCCTCGAAAATACCTATTACCCATTATTAAATGAGCGTATGCCGAAACTCTTCCTTTGATTGAGGGGATAACCCCAGTCAAGCCTCCTCCAGAGTGGAGTGAAATGGGAATGGCCTTTTGGAACCCTGGTTCAAAGGTAACCGGCCTCAATCTGCACTGGATAACCTTTTTACCTAAAGTACACGAGCGTTTATGCCACTGACATCAGTCTCCTAGGCCTACATAATACAATTTAGTTACCTGAGATACATGACATGGCGAACCTTCATTATTGTGTAGGACCATTTATAAAGGCCTACCTCTGAAAAGTTGTTTTCGCTCAAATAGGAAAAATGGGCAATAGAGATAATGTGCAGATGCTCTGACCAAGTAGACGCAAGCACGCGTCCACACAAACACACACACCAAAAAGGGTTTCAAATGTCTGCAGAGAGAGATGCCTCTGCTCAGGTCATGGGCACACCATCAGTCGCAACCTCTTCACGGTTGTTATAGCAACAAGATGAGCGATGGTACAGCTTAAATTGGTAACCCAATTTAATTACAGTTTTACCGGTCTTCTTATTTGCATATTTCTAGATTAGGAACCAATGGCACTTCTCCAGACTGAAACCTAGTCTGGAATTCTTGGAACAAGTTGTGGTCAAACTTGGATGAAATTCCTCCTGCAGTGATCACGACAGGTTTTGTCCATTCATGCTCCCCTCTAGAGTCTGAGGCTGGATTTGCTGAAAGCTTATCTGTCCTTATGTTTGCTTTTCTATTGCACGAGCTTTGGAACAAAACTGGGATAAGGTTTCCCATAACACTGGGATAAATCGATATTAGGCCTACAAGCATCAAAACAAATGTCCAGGTTTGAAACAGGTTTGAAATAGGTTTTTATTTTTAAAACATATATTGTTGTCCCGGGGTATTGTTTTTGATAATCTAAATTGCCATAGTTCAAGTTCTTACTGGAATTAGAATTGCATCAGTTGAATAAAGCAATTTCTAGCAGTAAATACACATAGTCCCATATAGGCCTACATTAACACCTGTGTTTTGATGGGTTTCCAACTCTGGCCCTATATTCCCTTTGAAAGCACTAGTAGCCTAAGCTCACATTCAGCCACCAGGGCCTGGAACACCCAAGTAGAACGGTCTCCCGGGTGATATCGGGACACCGGTCTAACAAGCTGTAATTCTGTTTCAGCCTATTGCAGGGGTGGGACGGTCCACATACCCCGACTTAACTCCTCTTTCACGCGAAATACTCCTAATCCCATATCTTAGCAAGGGAAACTGCTATCCCACAGTATATTAAAGGACAACAAAGTCAAAACTCAAAGCCACCCATGGTTTCTCAGCAGTCAGTTCCTCTCATGATTTACGCTCATCGTGTCCACCCATCTCGCTTCAATTATCAATAACATTAGTGGCCATTTTCTCAATTAGGCAAGTTGACACTTTGCATGAATACTTTTCAATGCTATTCAAATAAGTGTATACGCTTAGGATACAATGCATCGAGGCCTATACATGTATATAGGCCTGCAATTAATTTAGCTAAATAGATTCATTAAAAAGGCAACATAGGTTGTCTGCTACTGGCGGCAAACCTATTTTTTCCACTGGGAGTAAATAATCATATTTTTGTTTTTTATTATGTTTATGATGATGATGATGATGATTGTTATTATTATTATTATTATCACCCATGTAGACTATTGATATGATTACTCCTTTGAAATGGATGATCAAATTAAATTGGTGATCAAATATGAGACAATGTTTATATGACCCCCTCTCAAACAGCCCCTTATTTACCACTTATTCGCAGGTTTTATAAATATCAGTGGGTAACTGGTAAATTGGGAGAGGTGGGGGTGTTGTTAAAGGTCCAATGCAGCCGTTTTATCACATTATTAAATCATTTCAGGGTAACAACGTACCTTACTGTGATTGTTTTCAATTAAAATAGTAAAAAAGAAACAATAATAGGTTGTTAGCAAAGAAACATTTCTAAAACAAGAATTTTGCTAAGACTGTCTGGAAGTGATCTGAGTGGGGAGCTAGCTGTTATTAGCAGAGAAGTTTGGAACTCTCTTTCTTATTGGTCTATTAACTAATTTATCACCTGGTGATGTCACCAGGCAGGTCAAAACTCCATCCCACCAAAACAGGCAAAGATTTCAGGCGGACTTCTCCAACAGCTCCAACACAAAAAGGAGATTATCATTATTTTCACAATATCACAGTATTATTCCAACCTCATTGTGTGGAAATATATATAAAACACTGGCAAATCACGTTTTTGACTGCACTGGGCCTTTAAACCATGGGGGCGGTTTGCAGTTCAAATTAGGGAGGAGTTAAACAATGGAAGTGTAATGAATTTACCTGCAAAAAATCTGAGAACCATTCACACAGACCCTATAACTGTATTTTGGTTACAGGGTTTGTGAAATTGCAGGAATCGTGAGTAGGTCTTTAGGTGACTTTTATTTTCCATGTTTTTTACTGCCAACCCCTTTCAGATATTTGAAAAGGTTTGTATATAAATGCAGGCATGGTAAATTAGTGGGATTTTGGTCTGTGTATGAAAGGGATATATACACTGAAAAAAAGTATAAACACAACATGTAAAGTATTGGTCCCATGTTCCATGAGCTGAAAATCCCATAAATGTTCCATACACACAAAAAGCTTATTTCTCAAAAAAATTGTCCACAAATTTGTTTATATCCCTGTTAGTGAGCATTTCTCCTTTGCCAATATAATCCATCCACCTGACAGGTGTGGCATATCAAGAAGCTGATTAAACAGCATGATCATTTCCTGACTGATTTCCTAATATAAACTGTAACTCAGTAAGATCTTTGAAATTGTTGGATGTTGTGTTTATATTTTTGTTCAGTGCAACAAATATTGTATAAGACCAAGAGGCACATACGAAAAATAAACATTCAATATTGATTAAGGTAGTTAATAGATTTTTTTGAGAACTACAGATAACAAAACCAATTGATTTACTGATTCTTACTAATAAGAATTTTGAGTGGAATACTTTGGCCATTTCAATATATGAGGCAAAACTAGGTGTCAGACAACAATTTTTTTTTGTTTTCATTTTAATTTATAAGCGAAAATATATCAAGTTAAAAAGAACTTGCACTTTTTCTTACAATATTTCTAATTTGGTATGATAATTATGCATAGTAAAAAACGGAAAAGGATACCTTATATACAAGTAGGCTACCTTTTATAAATGTGAATGCATGGCCAGGTTTTCCCTTACAAATTCACAGGTTCAATGCTTTGATGAGTTTATTCAAATCATTTTTACCAATATTTTCAATTAATTTCCCAATTATTAATATCGGAAGTCATAAATACTGAAAAAAAAGTATTGGTTCCATGTTTTATAAGCTGAAATAAAAGATCCCAGAAATGTTCCATATGCACAAAAAGCTTATTTCTCAAAAATGTTGTGAACAAATTTGTTTACATCCCTGTAGAAGAGCATTTCTCCATTGCCAAAATAATCCATCCACCTGACAGGTGTGGTATATCAAGAAGCTGATTAAACAGCATGGTGATTACACAGATGAACCTTGTGCTGGGGGACAATAAAAAGACACTAAAATGTATAGGTTTGTCACACAACCCAATGCCACAGATGTCTCAAGTTTTGAGGGAGTGTGCAATTGGCATTCTGACTGCAGGAATGTCCACCAAATCAAATCAAATGAAACTTTATTTGTCACATACGCCGAATACAACAAGTGTAGACTTTACCGTGAAGTGCTTACTTACAAGCCCTTAACCAACAGTGCAGTTCAAGAAGAGTTAAGAAGATATTTACCAAATTAACTAAAGTAAAAAATTATAAAAAGTAACAATAACAGGTTAGAGGTCATTTGTACATGTAGGTAGGAGTGAAGTGACTATGCAAATAAAATGGGGGGGGTAGGTGTTCAATGTAATGGTCCGGTGGCCATTTGATTAATTGTTCAGCAGTCTTATGGCTTGGGGGTAGAAGCTGTTAAGGAGCGTTTTGGTCCTAGACTTGGCACTCCGGTACTCCTTGCTGTGCGGTAGCAGAGAAAACAGTCTATGACTTGGGTGACTGGAGTCTCTGACAATCTTATGGGTTTTCCTCTGACCGCCTATTATACAGGTCCTGGATTGCAGGAAGCTTGGCCCCAGTGATGAACTGTGCCGTACGCACTACCCACTGTAGCGCCTTACGGTCAGATGCCGAACAGTTGCCATACCAGGCTGACCTGTAACCTGTCAGGATGTGCTCGATGGTGCAGCTGTAGAACTTTTTGAGGATCTGGGGACCCATGCCAAATCTTTTCAGTTTCCTGAGGGGGAAAATGTTTTGTTGTGCCCTCTTCTCAAATGTCTTAGTGTGTTTGGACCATGATATATTGTTGGTGATGTGGACACCAAGGAACTTAAAACTCTCTTGAAACTTGAAACCAGAGAATTGAATGTCAATTTCTCTACCTTAAGCGGCCTCCAATGTCGTTTTAGAGAATTTAGCAGTACGTCCAACCGGCCTCACAACCGCAGACCACCTGTAACCAAGCCTGCCCAGGACCTCCACATCCAGCTTCTTCACATGCGGGGTTGTCTGAGACCAGCCACCCGACAGCTGATGAAACTGAGGAGCATTTCTGTTTGTAATAAAGCCCTTTTGTTGGGTTAAAACTAATTCTGATTGGCTGGGCCTGGCTCTGCAGTAGCCACGCCTCTCCTATACCCCTGTCTCTATAGGCTGCACACGTCTCTCCTATACACACCTTCCTCCCAGACACACCTCTTAATTCTACACACCTCTTTCCCATACACAAAAGAATGTCTGAGATATGAACAGTCATATCGGAAGAAAAATATATAGAGACAGTTTTGAGGAAACAACTCCTATTTGAAGTACAGGTTACACTATACATTACAGCTGGCTTCTTATTTATTGATATTCTCAGAAGATACATTCCAGACATAATTTCGGATTTGACCAAGCAGAGCAGAGCAGGTAGTGGTCAGAGGGTCAGTATACTGTAAATACCTGTCACGATAGGAAAAGGAGGAGGGGGACAGGGTGACTGTGATGTGTCTGTACCTCTCTAACACGGCGATGTGACATTTCAGACCAGGGATTCCACTCACCCTGAGCCAGGCCGCATGGCAATTCAGAGTGCACAGTCATGTGTATAAACAGGATTAAGTGAGAAATAAGAACAAAAATGTACAAGTGGTGTTGATTCTTATTGAATAAAGCAGAAGAACATGAAATGGGGAGCACAGGCAAGGCCTTTGTCTCTGGAGGAGAGAACAGTGAAGAGAGGCTCAGTCATGCTAGGATGGAAGATTAGCTTCTCAAAGAGATACATGAAGCCCAGGAAGCCCACGGCAAGATAATACATAATACATGTTCAACCATGCAGCAAGACACTGTATTAAATCAAGATTAGCGAAGTCCAAAATATGAATCTAGGTATTACCGGGACTGAAATGGAGAAGTTATGCATGTGTGTTGTGTTGTTTATGTGCTTCTATAGCCTTTTTCTCTTGCGTGTATACAGAATTTGTCAGAGTCACATTTCTCTATGGGTTTGATGCAAGTGCTTGAGAGGGAACCATGTTGGAACGCCACCATAAAACATGATTTCATTCAGCTGTGGTAAAGACATTTCTTCTCAGTTATCATTGATTGATCCGACATGATTCCTTTATTCCCCCTGAAGCCTGAAAACCTTAGAGTGAGGTTTTAAATTCAGACTGGCATAACTGATGGATATCTAGCTGAAGGGTTCTCTGCCTTGGACTCAGGACTTGTATTTCCTTTTCCTGTGTCCATCCAGTGCAGACGTTCACAGGAATGACTGCTAAGCTCTCTCCTCACCCACCTCCAATCCTAGGGAGCTGAGGCCTGAGCCCACAGGCCAGTCAAAGCGAAGGACATACAACTCATTAAAAGTTAATGAAACCTATAAACGCAGTGCGCCAGCGATTCATTTAAACCCCAAAGCAATCTCCTCTTCCAGCAAAGGCAAACAAGCCCGTGTGGCCCCCCAACGCTATACTCTGAATAACAAACTACGTAATATTTTCTTCTGTATAAGTTCCCTATGCAGACATGTTCAGTGTGATAGGCTATCTTACAATGGGACTTGTCCAATTTATTGAACGCGGGGAAAAAGTGTTCTGCAGAGGTGAATTCTGTAATCTGCTTCCAAGTTGAATTTAATACCTTTACTTTACACTGCCTCAGCTTGTCATATATGCCTTTTCAACATTCATGAGAATCAATGACATTCAAATAATGTGCTCATTTTAATACCATACGAGTGAGAAAAAAAATCATTGTTAAATCCTGTATTTGTTCTCCTTCATGGTATAACAGTACGGAGGACTGCTCCTGATCTGTGCATTGTTTACCATGCATAGGCTATTTCAACCCTTTAAAGCAACCCACCCCTCTCAGTCTTGCCCAGGGAAGACCTCATCTAATAATAGTTAAACTCAATTTAATAACAACCAATCAACAGCAATAACATGTAAAAGTGTGTAAAGATAAGTGTCAATAACCACCCACTTTAACATGACCTCCCATGGCCCATAGAGGTATCCTCCAAGGATTCAAATTAAATTCCCTCCATGTGTAGCAGCACTGTCAGCCATTTAATGAATTCTCATACCCTGACTTGAGTTAAATGAATCGCCAATTGAATCCCATATAACTGGCTGTGTCATTTATCATGTACAGGCTGATGCTCAGCTGAAGGGTCCTGGAAAGCTGGTTGGTGTCTGTAGAGCAGTTGAGCAGATTACCATTAAAGACAAGAGCTGTACATTTCCTCTAACAGAGTATTCCCCTGATACACATGATTTAACCCATCGCCTGTTCGCCGCTGTCTGTGAAATAGTCTGGAGTGGGGTTTAATATCCTGTCTGATGAAGAAGTCACCCATCCAGATGTATGTGTCATGATCGGATACCTTTATTTTCCTATGTGCTATAGCGGCAAGTATTCAACTGTTTAGACCAAAGACACATAAAAAAATGTTATTTCTGGTTTCTTCAATGTATTGGTGTAACACACCATTGACATTGTTTCTGAAAGATATTGTGTCCAGTTACAGTAGCGGTGTGTTTGGGATTGCCTGAGGTTTCAGAGACTGTTGCGTTACTATAATGATGCAAATTTCAGGTGGGGTCATACTTAAAATGAACACTGAGTCAGTAAGCTGATGTAGACCACTGGGCAGATTGATGATTGTCAGTGATGTGTATATGAAAGGTAGTTTGTAAAGGACTAATCCATACAAATGCTACAGCATCGTGTGGGACAGTGCTAATTAGTTGAGGATGGAAATGCATACCAGCCTCTCACAGAGGTTTGAATAACGGTGTGTTTTGGTTTTCATGATTAGAAAAACTACAAGATCAACACATACAATTCTACTGTCATAGTCAGGATGGCGTCGTATGGCTTTTGCACCGTAAAACAAGACATTTCTGATGATAGAGGAGTTGTTAAGTAGGACTGAATAGGAACAGTTGTCTGGTTTGTTGTCTCTGGCATTAGAAACCAAGCATAGTTTGCAAACAGATATAGCAGTGTCACAGATCCAAAATGTTTCATATATAGTTGCTAAGTAAGCAGTGATTTGGGATGATTTTGTGGGTGAGAGAAGGTTCTAAGGTTACTTTGGCTGTTCTGACGGAGGTTCCAGACTCTATGTCCCATTCCACCAAATGTCTGACCAGATATGCTTCTTGACAGCATCTGCAAGCTCTGTCAATTTTCTGCCAAGCCTGAGTCATGTACCTATCATCATCATCATCATCATAGAAAAAAACAAGAAACTTTTCAATTCACCCCCATAACACTAAATCCTGGACAGAAGTTGGTCCATCACTATTCATACCATTGTACTGCCATAAAAACAACTAAACACATAATTTGTGTTTCCGAAATCCATCCAGTATGTATCCAATACCAAATGTCTGTCGACTGAAAGCCTATACGTAGCGAGCAGGGGTGCATAATTGCTAGGAAACATTTGACTGAACATTTGGTGATAAAACGCAGTGGTGTCCCCCCCCCCCTCCCCCAGCTTAAAACTAATTAATTCGGGATCCTGACATAAACTCTCCAATCCTTTGACAGCTTGGAGCTGAAATAAAAATGCTAGTTCTCCTGGGAACGGCAGGAGATAGCCGGCTCTTTTCTGGACTGTTTGCTCACAGGCCCTGAGAGCAATCTTCTTCAGTCAGAATGAAATGCAAGGACACAAACAATGTACCACGGAGAGAATGGGAGATGGGGAATGAACAGTTTGGACTATTTGCTCAGCAGAAGGGCAGTCACAATGGCCGGCGGATGGCTTTCCCATGCATCAAGCCTCTTAGTCTTAGGCCTCCCTTTGTTGCCGGGTTTTTCGCCCTGGCCAGATAAGAGCCCAGCTGCCCTATACTCTTAATTCCCATTGTACACCGTACTGTATCGTCATTGATCTGCCTACATACTGCCTGCCATGATGTTGCTGTCTAATTGAACAGGTTATCGCCTATGTATCTCGGTGGCTAAGGATCACCTTCGCTTGTGCTGCCGTTTAAGGCCTGAATCCCTTTCTCTTCGGTAAACAGCAGAGAGGTGGTTAGGGTGGAGGAATAATGTCTGACCCCTCTTCTCTCCACAAAGGAGGCAGCGCAAGTCAAGCACAGGATATGATAATGATACCCATTCACAGTTTCTTCATACTGCATATGTATAGTTCATATGGAGCTGGGCTCACCATGAAGGAAATGCAGCTCAAATACACAACTAAGACACAGGGAGGAGACACCAAAGTGAAATAGACATTTCGACACTGTTTTTAAGTCTCAGACGTTGACAGAGATGTCCTTTAGGCTCCTATGCTGCTGAATACTGCAGACGGCCCTTGAGAGAGCGATCAGATGCAGTCATTAAATTACCTAATGCCAACTCAAGTTAGAACAAAATAATGCCAGTAGTTGCCCTGACTGAGACCAGGATCCACGTTGTGGTCTTTTATTTCAGTTTGTTAGTTTGTGTTTGCGTTTACATTGACTAGTTATTAGTGGAATTTGAATTCAGACAGTGAGTTTGTAATGTCTATTTGACAGGCACATCAATTACTACAGTTCCCTCTAGTAGTCTTCTGAGGAAATGTAAAAAGGGTAACAATTTCTCTAAAAAACATCTGATATCATACACACACACACTCAAATACACACCCATCCCCCACCTTAAAGGCTGTAATGTCACAGGGCCCTGTGGGTGGTCAGATCCAGATGCTGAGAGGAGGGTGGTGGAACATGTTGCCGTTAATTCAAAGTTACAATGAACCTTGTGAGGTTGCTGCCATTTTGTAGGTAATTCCTGTCATTGACTTGTCAATTTCTATTATGCATTTTATGCATGGATTATAATTCAGAAGGACAGCATGTGAGCCTTGTTATCCCAGTGTAAGAATGGGCTGGTCTTGTTTCAAAGAGATGTGCTAATACCTGCTCCGAATGGACTCTGGAACACGATGGAAGTTGAGCTGAATATCCAAAGAGGGAGCAATTTTATTTAAATGATTTTACAAAGGAGATCAAATATAAAATATAGATCAAATGCAGCTTGGATATTAGCAAAGAGAAAATCTTCTTTAAGGAACAATAAGTGCTTGTTTTGGTTGAGACTGAGCATCTTGACAGTTTGTTGTGCCTCTGAACATTTGGTGAGCATGTCAGAGCTCAGGTATGGGAGGAGAAATACGTGTGTTGCTGGGCTGTGTGAGCAGAGCGGCAGCAGCCTGTGGGGTGGGTGGTGCCGGGCTTGGCAGCCCTCTCAGCTTCACGCTCCAATGACCCTGAAATAAAGCTATGTTCATGGCATTTTAACACTGCTTAAGGTTGTCAGTGGCCGTGTAATTTATGACTTCTGAGAACATCAGTCTTGGGTTCCGTACAACACACAATCTCCCAGCATTCAAACATGGAGAAAGAGCCAGTGAGTCACACAAGATGAAATGTACAACACTCCTCCAATTACCCCAAGCACTGTCGACCTCTAGCTCACCATGCTGTTGTCCTGTGTGTCAGAGAGCACTCAGAGGACTGGCACAGAGTTTATGTTATGATGCTTCAGGCCTTCTGACATGTACTGTGTTCAAGGTGCTCTTTTGTCACCTGTGTGGTTGTCTAAAGCCATGAGGCTATATTCACAGCCGTGAAATATCAGGCCCTGCAGCTCCTAGTGGATGGCCAGAGGCAGAATTCATTGTCATTGGCTTCTCCTTTGACAAACCAGAGCAGAGAATGTTAGCTTCTCCTGAAGTCGAATGAGGTGATGCACTTTGCATTGTATGTATTTAAAAATGCATGTTTTATTGGCAATATTAGTTTGCCATTGTATGGGAAATGCAATCAAATGTAAATATATAGTTTTTCTCTTCAAATAAGTATATACTTTCAAGGGCTTTATTTGCCTTTTTTCTTAAATTGCAGGTTGTGGTGGATTGAATTAACAGCTGATTCAACAATGTACTGTATGTCAATGTTCACTCACAATTTGATAACCACTAGAACATTATGTTGAATTAAATTGCAGAACAAGATATTGATAAATAGCCCTTTTCTATTTTCTTAACTAAACCATATCTCACAAAGTAAGACATTAATTTAAGCTCTCCTCACGATACGTTGATTTGATCAACTGAAAGACTTTGTACAATATAACACAATTTCTACTTGTTTTTATGAAGCATCTTACAAACCTATAAAGCTAGAATCTGTAGTTGAAACAATCACAAAGGGGACACCCCGCCTCTGTTTTGGGAAGAAGCTGAGGGATGGGCCTGGGAAAATGTTAATCCTCAAATTCATAGACAGAGAAATGGATGCAAGGGCTGACGATCCATAATATCATAATGATAGTTCAAAATGTTTTTTTTTTAGGCATTTCATTTGTTTACAAACATTGGAGTAAAAAAATATTATATTTTGTGTTCTGATGGGATATAACAGTTGAAATAAGCTCATGAGGCATTCTTAAGTTATATTCTTCAAGAATCAACGGGTATATAGCACTAATGTTTATGTCCAAAAATGAATGCAGCAACTAAGGATTCTAGCTCCTATAAGGAAAATGTACAATTATGTACTACAATTAGGAAAACTATTATACAGTTTAGAGGCAAATAGATACATAATGAAATGACTTAACTGTGTGGATAATATTACACATCTTCTGTAGGACTACATACTATTAACTTTTGCCAGAGCTATAGAAAATGAACAAGAACATTATTCCCCACGGAAGAATGTCAAACGAAAAGGAAAGTATTTCTTAGCGTTCTATAAATGCAATGATTTATTTCTTTATTTCTATTTTTGAGATAGTTACGAGGTTTTCATAGGATATTGAGAATAATTAAAGTCAATATACTGATCCATTTGTCAACAAATTGTCTGTGGGTTTCATAAAGTTACTATTTCAATTACAAGACATTTGACTATAATTATGTAACGGTGTTGTTTTTCTTGAATTCTACAAATAGAAAATTAAAACCAAATTAATTAAATTAGTAGAACATAACTGAAAAAGAATTTAACATGTCTTGGAGTTGTGTTAACAGAGAGAAAATCAGCTATTTTTCTTCCTCAGCATGTAGGGTCATAATTTAATTCTGAGATATCCCAAAATGGTACATCATTCTGAGATATCCCAAAATGGCACATAATTCTGAGATATTCCAAAATGGTACATAATTCTGAGATATTCCAAAATGGTACATACTTCTGAGATGTCCCAAAATGGTACATCATTCTGAGATATTCCAAAATGGTACATCATTCTGAGATATTCCAAAATGGTACATCATTCTGAGATATTCCAAAATGGTACATCATTCTGAGATATTCCAAAATGGTACATAATTCTGAGATGTCCCAAAATGGTACATCATTCTGAGATATTCCAAAATGGTACATCATTCTGAGATATTCCAAAATGGTACATCATTCTGAGATATTCCAAAATGGTACATCATTCTGAGATATTCCAAAATGGTACATGATTCTGAGATATTCTAAAATGGTACATCATTCTGAGATATTCCAAAATGGTACATCATTCTGAGATATTTCAAAATGGTACATCATTCTGAGATATTTCAAAATGGTACATCATTCTGAGATATTTCAAAATGGTACATCATTCTGAGATATCCCAAAATGGAGGTGATGTTGACTAGGTAATTGACAAAAGAGCAACATACATCCATCCCTCAATTTCTAAAAGGATGACAGTTGTTTATCTAAGATTTGTTGTTGTATTCAAGTTATTTTTCCTTTCCCTGGTTGCAAAGATCTTATTTTTATATTTATGTATACAGACAAATGACCATATATTATATAAATGGGAAACTTGCATATTTTATGACTGCAATTATATTTTAGATCATGCTCAATATTCTATATTTGTTTTATGCCAGTGTGCGTATTGTGTGGCACTTGTTTTGTGGTATTTCTGAGTATATGTTTATACTGTGCCTCTGCATTGGGTCGGCTAAACACACTGAGTACTCAGCACAAGCAGCCCACTGACCATGTCGTTCACATCACTACTTTTCTCTCTATGCGGAGGTGTCAACACCCTGCCAACACCTTTGACACACGTGCTTGAATGTGGCGGGCAAGTTGGCTAAACATTCCTGGGTGTTCCCCATTCTCCTCTCTATACCTGCCTACCACTACCCACACTGAGCTGCTTTAGTTCTGTCTCTGTCTCCCACAATGCAAAGTTGACTTTCTCACAGAGAATATAACAATTTACCTCTATTCCAACTGTTTGTTTGTGACAATATCAAAGCTAATGTTAAAAGTTGCATATGTTGTGTTATTACCAAAATATTAGGATAGACATTGGTATAAAACAGCATTAAGAAGTCAAATGTGTATTTAAAAAAAATATATTATTTGACCTTTATTTAACAAGGTAGGCCAGTTGAGAACAAGTTCTTATTTGTATAATCTGTGAGATTTCTCTTTGTAATAGCCTATATACTGTATGTTCTTAACTGTGACTGGATAAAATGGGAATTCAATGTCGCCATCCCATGCATATCGGCACATCCAGCCTATTTGAGTGGTTTTGAAATGCTTGGTCTCTGAGGACGGATCACAGCAGAGCTATAACCACACATCAAATAAAGAAGGGAAAAGGATTTATGGAGCTTCTCTCTTTCTCTCTGTCGAACAGGTCTCTGCTGGGGAGGGCTCCATGGCTGTGGCGTCGGAGAGGTGCCTTCGGAGAGAGGATGGATAGGGAGGAGAGGAGGCCTCAATGTAAGGAGGGATAACGAGTAGAGGAGGCCATAATGATACATAGAAGGAGAGTACTGGTTCGGACAGAAGAAGCAGATGGATCTGACTGCCACACACGTTGTCCCTTCAGTCGTGGGCTGTGCTGTGACCGCCCCATGGCACCCGCCAGGTATGTCAGCTATGTTTACCAAGCCATCCATCTCCTACCTGCGCTTCTGGAACAGGAACCTTTGTTTGAACCATACAGTCGTTAAGCCACCCTTTGACTCGGCTTAACCCAATTTATTTCCTGGTGGGTGAAGCAGCATGGAATTGATTGGCACCTTAGTTTTGACCATTCTTTTTTTTACAATGCTAATGTATTTAGATGACTCAGAGAAGAGTGGGTGATTGTGGTCAGGAGAGGTGGTGAGTTATAGAGAGAGGTCCTTATCATGGGTAGCCAGGATTAGCAAATAAACTGGCCATGGAAGACAACACACACGTACTGGGAGGATTTCAACTCTATGATGTTCAGACATGCCTGTTATAAACAAGCACATGGTTCAAGGGTATGAAATTGAAAAGAAAATGGCTAACAACATAAGACAAACAATATGGATAATAGGATCTGAAAGGAAGGAAGCAATTATTTCCAAGTCATTAGAGCTAATACATGGATAAATATTATTGCGGCTGTTTACCAATTGCTTTTGAATGTTGTTGTATCAGTGATGAAGTGAGTTGAGGCAAGGAGAAATTGGGATGTGAGGGGATGTAGTAAAAGCTTTTCAGTCAAGGCTACAACATCAGTTGTTCATAGCAGTGCTTTGTAAAACTTCCATTAATATGATCTCTTACTTTTACCTGAATGAATCAACTTTACCTAATTCTTAATGGAACAAAGAAGGTGACATTTTCTGAGTGAAAACTCTTT